>NC_087188.1:547500-735000 GCF_035594125.1 Scylla paramamosain
TCACAATATTTGTTTTTTGGTAATAAAAGAGTGTTTTCATTTTTTATATATTTTTTTTGCGTTTTGGTACGTAAGTAGCTGAAGAAATTCAAAAGACACGTTTTTTGTAATGTTATTTTGTATTCCCATATACGGTGCTTTCCATAATTTTTTGCGTTTTGGTGCCTAACACGCTCATAAACTTTTAAAAGATATATTTTTAGAAATCTCGTTTATATTTACCCATGCCTAACACATACACATTTTTGGTAATATTATTCTGTTTCTCCATATAGAGTGTTATTCATGCGTTTTAGCATTATGATACCTAAAAAGCTCAAAAACTCTTATAATACACGTTTATCGTAATGTTCCTTCGTTTCCCCGTATAGATTACTCCCCCTGGATTTTGGCATTTTTTACGAGAAAGAAAAAAAAAAAAAAAAGCAAAATTCTTGTTTCTGGTAATGCTCTTGTGTTTCTCCATAAAGGGCGATTTGAATTTTTTAAGCTTTTTGGAAATAGGTCAAAAGACACAATTTTGGTAATGTTGTCTTGTGTTCCTATAGACAGTGATTTTTTTGCTTTTAAGTGTTTTGTTAACTAATACGCACATCAGTACTCAAAAGACACGTTTCTGGAAATGTTGTTTCCTTTCTCCATATTAATTTTTTTTTTTTTTTATGGATTTTTTTTTTCCGTTTTACCATCTAATAGTGTGAAATACCTTCAAGATACTCTTTTTAGAAATATTGTTCTGTTTTTCCGTGTAGAGTGCTATTCATGCTTCTTTTTTTTTGGTACCTATGAAGCTCAAAACACTCATAATACACGTTCCTCGTAGTGTTTTTTTTTTTTCATTTCTTCATATAAAGTACTTTTCATTCATTTTGACGTTTTTCTACGTATAAGCTAAAAAATACTAAAAAATATTTGATTTTAGTAATGTTATTCTGTTTTGCTTACGTTTTACTGTTTTGGTACTTTAAGTAGCTGAAAAGCTCTCATAAGACACGTTTTTGGTAATACTGATTTGTTTTCCCGTATTGGGAGCTTTCTATGTATTTTAACGTTTTGGTGCCTAACAATCTCATAAACACATATTCCTAAAGATATATTCCTGTCTTTTCATTTTTTATTAGTGGGTACTTTACGTGCATTTTGGCGTTTTGGTATTTAAAAATGTGAAAAAAAAAACACTCAAAACAAATTTCTGTTTCTCGATATTGATTGCAATTCACGCGTTTCAGCGTTTTATTACATAAGGTCAAAAACACTCATGATACACGATTTTCGTAGTCAATGATTTCAATAAATGCCGTTTTCTATACGTATTATCGTTTTGGTACATAACTAGCTTAATAACCCTGTTTTCTTACGTAATAAGTTAAAAACACGATTTTCGTAGAGTCATTGTGGTTTTCAATAAATGCCGTTTTCCATACGTATTATCGTGTTGGAACAAGTTAAAAACACTAAAATGTTTTGTTAAATATTATTACTTTTTTTTTTTACCATAAAGGGAATTTTCTATGCGTTTTAGCGTTTTGGTGCGAAAAAAAAGTTTAAAAACAATCAAAGGATACTTTATTTTTAGCGTTTCAGCGTTTTGGTACTTAGAAAGCTCAAAAAACTCACAATACACTTTCCTCGTAATGTCTTTTCGTTTCCCCTTATATGATATTTTGCAAATATTTTGTCTTTTTCTACGCAAAAAAAAAAAAAAAAACTCAAAAACACTGAAAATACTTGTTTCTGATAAAGTTATTATATTTCCCCGTAAAAGGTGTTTCCCATGCATTTTAGTGTTTTGATACGTAAGAAGCTCAAAAACGCTAAAAAGAGACGTTTTTGTTAATGTTGTTTGGTTTTCCCATATAGGGTGCTTTCCATACTTTTCTAGCGTTTTTGTGACTAGCATATTCATAAGCATAAGGCACGTTTCTGGAAATCTCGTTTTGATACGTAAGTAGCTTAAAAAAGCTAAAAAGAGACGTTTTTTGGTAATGTTTCGTTTTCCATATAAAGTGCATTCCGTGATTTTTAGCATTTTGATGGGTAACACTCTCAGAAAAACAAAAGACAAAGACGTGTCGTTTCCTTTCCACAAAGAGGTTGCTTTCCATTCATTTTAGCGTTTTGGTGTCTAGCAGTGTGAAAAACAATTCCCCATACATGTATAAGGGCATTTGAATACATTATGGCGTTTTTGTACCCAACAATGTTAAAAACACGCAAAATACACTTTATAGTAATATTGTACTGTTCCTCTATATACAGTGCTTTCAGCATCTTTTCATAATTTAGTAACTAAGAAGCTCAAAAAACGCTCATAAGACGTTTCTCGTTATGTCTTTTCGTTTCCTATTTAGGATACTTTAAATACATTTGGGGTTTTCTTGATAACGAGATAAAAAAAAAAAATACTTTAAATACTTATTTTTGGTAATGATATTCTGTTTCTTGAAAAATGAGGTTTTGCATGCGTTTTTAGAGTTTTGGTACGTAAGATGTTCAAAAACACTCAAAAGACATGTTTTTTGTAATATTTTGTATCCCCATATATCGTCATTTATATGTCTTTTAGCGTTTTTGTGCTTAATACGCTTAAAAACACTCAAAAGACACGTTTCTAGTAATTTCGATTCGTTTCTTCATATAGTGATCTTTGTAAATATTTTGACGATTTGGTTTTCAACAATGTGAAAACACTCGAAACAGATTTTTTTATGTTGTTCTGTTTTTCCATATATATTAATTCGTTTTCGCGTTTTGGTATCTAAGAAGCTTAAAAAACAATCATTATAAACGTTTCTCGTAATGTCTTTTCGACTCCCTATTAAGCGTACTTAGCATGCATTTTCTCGATCTTCTACATAAGAAGCTCAGAAGCACTCCAAAAAAAACTTATAGTTTGGTAATGTTTTTCTGTTTCTTTTGTAAATGGTGTTTTCCGTGGATTTTCATTTTATCGTATGCAAAAACTTTAAAATACTCAACAGACGCGTTTTTCTTAATATATATATATATATATATATATATATATATATATATATATATATATATATATATATATATATATATATATATATATATATATATATATATATATATATATATATATATATATATATATATATATATATATATATATATATAGACAGTTTTTGCAAGATTGTTCTGTTTCTTCATATAAAGTGCTTTTTCACGTGTTTTAGCGTTTTTTTTTTTTTACCTAAGATATGGAAAAACACGTGTAATGCATGTTCCTTGTTATATTTCGTTTTCCATGTAGGATACTTTCCATGCATTTTATCGTTTTTTGTACGTAAGAAGCTCAAAAAAACATTTAAAGGACGCGTTTATGGTAATGTTGTTTTGTATTTCATTATAGAGTGTTTTCCATCATTTTAGCGTTCTGTTGCCTAAAACGCAGTAAAACATTGAAAAAGCACGTTTCAAGTAATGTCGATTCCTTTGTCTATAAAAAGCACTTTGCATTATTTATGATGGCGTTTTGGTAACTAATTATGTAAAAAATACCAAAAACACAAGTTTTTGTATTGTTGTTTAGTTTCTACATATAGAGTGCTATTCACGCGTTTTTGCGTTTAGTTACCTAAGGTCAAAAACACTCATAATACAAACTTCTGATAATCACGTTTTGTTTTATCATATAGTGTACTATGCATGTAGTTTGCCGTTATTGTACCTAAGCATAAAAAAAAAACTCAAAATACTTATTTTTGATAGTTACTGTTTTTTCTTCATAAAGGGTTTTCTTTATGCATTTTAGTGGTTTTGTACATAAGAAGCTCAAAAACAGTCAAAAGACTAATATTAATATTATTTTGTATTCCAATGTAGGGTGCTTTCCATGTATTTTAGTGTTTTGGTAACTAAAACACTCGAAAACACTTAAAACACGTTTCTGATAATGCCGTTTTGATTCCCAATGTTTTTCACGGATTTTGGAGTATTTGTAAAAACAATAAAAAAATAAATAAAAATATGTTTTTGGTGATGTTCTGTTTCTTCTTATAGAGTGATGTTAACGCGCTTTTGCGACTTATTAACTAAGAGATAAAAAAAAAATATTATAAAGCGTTTCTCAAAATGTCTTTTCCTTTCCATATTTTGGATGACTTGCATGCACTGTGAAGTTTTGGTATGTAACGAGCTCAAAGTCACTCACAATACACGTCTTTGGTAACTTTGTTCTGTTCTTGAAATTACGTGCTTTGCATACGTCTTGGAGTTTTGATGCCTAAGAAGGTGATAAAAACTCAAAAGACACGTTTTTAGTAAAGTTATTCTGTTTCTCCATATAGAGTGTTTTCTTTTTACTCGTTTTAGTGTCTTGGTACTCTTGTGGTATATGTTTCTTGTAATAACTATTTGTTTTCCATATAGGGTACTTTGCATGCATTTTGGCGTTTTTGTACGTAACACGCTAAAAAACACTCAAAAGTCACTTTTTTGGTAAATTGAACTGTTTCTTGATGTAGAGTGATATTCTTGTGTTTTAGCATTTGGTACCTAAGAAGCCCAAAAATCTCATAACACGCGTTTCTAGTAATGTCTTCGTTTCCGTTTTTTTTAGCGTTTTCATACCTAAGAAGCTCAAAAACACTCCTAATATGCGCATCTTGTAATGTCCTTACCCTTCACCATATAGGGTACTTTGCATGCATTTTGGCGTTTTTGAACATAAAAACTCATTAACAATCACATTACATGTTTCTGGTAATATTATTCTGTTTCTCGAGAAAAGGTGTTTTCCATGCGTTTTAGCGTTTTGGTACGAAAGTAGCTCAAAAACAATAAAAAAGAGATGCCTTGGTAATGTTTTTATGTTTTTGCATATAGGGTGATTTCCATGTTTTTTAGTGCCTAACACGCTAATAAACTCTCAACAAACACGTTTCTCGAACATTTTTTCCTCATATAGCGCGCTTTCCATACATTTTGGCGTTTTGGTTCCGAACAATATGAAATACACTGAAAACAAAATATTGTTAATGTTATTTTGTTTTCCATATACAGTACTGTGGATGTGTTTTATCGATGTGGTACCTAACAAGCTAAAAAACACTCATAATACATGTTACATGTTACATGTTACATTACATGTTGTAATGTCTTTTTGTTTACATAAACAGTGTAGTTTGCATGCATCTTAGCGTTTTTGTTCTTAAATCTCAAAACCACTAAAATTATGTTTTTAGGTTTTTTTTTGTTGTTTTTTTTTTTCATAAAGTATGTTTTGCATGCGTTTTTAGCGTTTTGGTACGTAAGAAATTAAACAAAAAACACTTAAAAGACATGTTTTTTTCGTAAAAATGTATTGCATTCCTATATAGGGTGAACTTTATTCTTTATAGCGTTTTTGATGCCTACCACTCTCAAGAACACTCAAAAGACACGTTCCTGGTAATGTCATTTCGTTTCCCCATATAGGTGGCTTTGTATAAATTTTGGCGTTTTGGTTTCTAATAATGTGAAAAAGAAACACTAGAAATACAATTGTGTTTTTCTCCATATAGAGTGGTATTCATGCCTTTTTAGCATTTTGGCATCTAAAAAGTAAAAAAAAAATACTCGTAATGCAAAATTATCTTAATCTTTTATTTCGTTTCCCCCTATAATATACTTTGAATGCATTTTGTATTTTGTACGTAACACGATTAAAAACGCAAATAACCCCTTTTTTTTTTTGTAATTTTAAAGTTTCCCCATGAAGGGTGATTTCCTTGCATTTTAGCGTTTTCGTAAGTAGCTGAAAACACTGAAAAGAAAGGTATTTTGGTAATGTTTTGCTTTCCCATGAAGTGTGCTTTCCCTGCTTTTTAGCGTCTTGGTGCCGAGTATACTCAAGGAACATTTTTTCCGAAATTTTGTTTGCTTTCCTTATATAGAATAATCTGAAATCATTTTGGTGGTTTGGTACCTAACAGTGTGAAATGCCCTGAAAATACACGTTCTTTGGTAATGTTGTTTTCTTTCTCCATATAGATTTCTATTCATGCGTTTTTGAGTTCTGGTACCTAAGATACGAAAAAAAAACACTTATTGTAACCGTTTATCATAATGTTCTTTCGTTTCCCTTTATAGGGTATTTTCTATGCATTTTGACATTTTTTGTACGTAAGAAGCTGAAAATGCTTTTTTTTTGGTAATGTTATTTTTCTTCATCAAGAATTTTAGCGTTTTAGTACGTAAGTAGCTCAGAACACTCAAAACACTTTTTTTTCTTTGTAAAGTTGTTTGTTTCCCAATATATGGTGCATTTTTAGAGTTTTGGTGCCTAACACGTTTATAAACACTCAAAAAGAAACATTTTTCAAAATGTTTCTTTTTTCCTATATATGGGGCTTTGTAAGCATTTTGGATCTTTGTTACCTAATAATATGAAAAACACTTAAAATACACGATTTTGGTAATGTTCTGTATCTCGATATTAAGTGTTAATCACGTGCTTTAGCATACTGGTAACTAAAAAGCTCACTTATAATGCACGTCTTTTTGTTTCCCTATATAGTTTACATTACATGCATTTTTTTTTTTTTTTGGCGTTTTTTTTTTTTTTTTATCGTAAGATTTTGTACACAAAATGCTCTTTTCGTAATGTTATCTTTTGATCCAATGTAGGGTGATTTTTTATGCTTTTTAGGGTTTTAGTGTCTAACATGCTCATAAACAGTCAAATGACACTTTTCTTGAATTCCCGTTTCATTTCCTCATACAGGGTGCTTTCCATGCATTTTGGTGTTTACGTACCTAATAATGTGAAATACACACAAAATAAAGGTTTTTGATAATGTTGCTCTGTTTGTCCATATAGCTATTAATCCATTTTAGCGTTTTGGTGCCTAATAAGCTCAAAAACATTCATAATACACGTCTTTGGTAATGTCTTTTCGTTTCCCCATATAGGGTACTTTGCTTGCATTTTGGCATTTTTCGCAAAAAAAAAAAAAAAATGAAAATGCTATTTTTGGTAATGTTATTTAGTTTTTCCCTAAAGGGTGTTTTGCATGCGTTTTATCGTTTGGTACGTAAAAAGTAAAAAAAAAAAAAAAAGACACGTTTTTCGTAATGTTCTGTATTCCCATATAAGGTAAATTCCATGCTTTCAAGCGACAGAATGACTAACACGCACAAAAACACAAAAAAACGCGTTTTTGTTAATGTTTCGTTTCCCCGTATAGGGTGCTTTCAAAGCATTTTGGCATATATATATATATATATATATATATATATATATATATATATATATATATATATATATATATATATATATATATATATATATATATATATATATATATATATATATATATATATATATATATATATATATATATATATACATCCTTCACTTCCAGATATAGGGTGCTTTGCATGTATTTTGGCGCTTTTGTACCTAACAATGAGAAATACACTCAAAATTTACTTTTTCGGTAATGTTGTCCGGTTTCTCCATATATACTGCTATTCATGCCTTTTAGCGTTTTGGTACCGAAAAAACTCAAAACATTAATTATTAAGTTAAGTCTTTTCGATTTCACATATAGCGTACTTCGCCTGTATTTTGGTGTTTTTCTACGTAACAAGATCAAAAACACTTAAAACTTTTTTTTTTGTAATGTTATTCTCTTTCTCCATAAAGGGTGTTTTACATGCGTTTTAGTGTATTTTTTTGCGTAATAAGCTCAAAACACTCAAAAAGACTCGTTTTTCGTGATGTCTTTTATTCACATATAGGTTAATTCTCATGTATTTTTTGCGTTTTGGTGCCTACTACGTTCAAAAACCCTTTCATTTCCCCATATATGGGCTTTGCAAGCTTTTCAGTGTTTTGATACCTATTATATTAAAAAAAAAACACTCAAAATACACGTTTTGGATAATATTCATATGTTTCTCTATATAGAGTACTATTCATGAGTTTTATGATTTTGCTTCTTAACAAGGTGAAAAACTCTCATAATATACGTTCTCGTAATATCTTTTAGTTTTCCATATAAAGAACTTTGTGTGGATTTTGGCGTTTTTCTACGTAACAAACAAAAAAAAAAAACACTCAAAATATTATTTTTGGGAAATGTTATTATGTTTTTTCCATGCAGTGTGTTTTGCATTCCTTTAATCGTTTTTGTACGCAAAAGTTTAAAAACACTCAAAAGACTCGTTTTTCGTAATATGGTTTTGTATCACTTTATTTGGTGAAATACATGCTTTTTTTTTTTTAGAGTTTTGGTGCCTAACGTGCTGAAAAAGAGTAAATATTGACAGCAAACTTTTTCTGGTCATGTCATTTCTTTTCCTTGCATAGATTTTGGCGTTCTGTCACCTATAATATGAAAAACACTAAAAATACACATTTGTGGTATTTTTCTTCTTCCTCCATATAGAGTGCTATCCATGCCTTTAAACATTTTAATATGTAAGAATTTCGAAAACACTCATAAAAATTTTCTCTTGTATTGTCTTTTCGTTTCACCATATAGTGTGCTTTTCATACATTTTAACTTTTCACTACGTAACAAGCTCAAAAACAATTAATTTATTTGGTTTTGTCAATGTTATTTTGTTTCTGCATAAAGGATATTTTGCATGATATTTTGCGTTTTGGTACGGAGGTAGCTCCAAGACAATGAACATAAATGTTTTTATATATTTTTTTTCTCATTTAGAGTTTTTTCCAATAATTGTTTTCATAAACACTCAAAAACCCTTTTTTGTATATCTCTTTTCCTTACCTAATATTGGATGCTTTGCTTGCATTTATTTATGCGTCTTATTTATTTATTTATTTATTTATTTATTTATGCGTCTTATCGTTTTGGTAACTAAGAAGCTCAAAAACACTATTATCATATGTTTTTCATAAAGTCTTTTGGTTTTCCCATATATAGCATTTTATATATATATATATATATATATATATATATATATATATATATATATATATATATATATATATATATATATATATATATATATATATATATATATATATATATATATATATATATATATATATATATATATATATATATATATATATATATATATATATATATATATATATATATATATATATATATATATATATATATATATATATATATATATATATATATATATATATATATATATATATATATATATATATATACTTAAGTACACTCATAATGCTTTTTTTTTTAATGCTATTGTGTTTCTCCATGAAGGGTGTATTACATGCGTTTTAGTGTTTTGGTAGGTAAATTGCTTAAAATCACTCAAAAGACCCTTTTTTTCTCTTCCTATATAGGGTCTTTTGCATGCTTTTTAGCGTTTTGGTGCCTAACACGCTCATAAACACTCAAAGGACACGTTACTAAAAATAATTATTTTCACAATATTGGGTGCTTTAAAGGTATTTTGGCGTTATTGCAACTAACAATGTGAAATATATTCAAAACACACGTTTTTGGTAATGTTTTTTTTCTGTCTCTCCATTTAGAGTGCTATTCATGCGTTTCAATGTTTTTGTAACTAAGAAAACTAAGAACACCCATAATACATGTTTCACGTAATATATTTCCGTTTCCTAATATAGGGTACTTTCCATGCATTTTAGAGTTTTTTTTTTTTATTACTTAACATGCTCAGTAACTCTCAAAATACTATTTGTTATTTTTTCTCTTTTCAGTATAGAGTGTTTTGCTTGCGTTTTAACGTTTTGTTACGTAATTAACTCAAAATACTGCAAAGAGACGATTGTGATAAAGTTTTGTTTTCCCATAGAGTTTTCACACAGAGTGCTTTTCATGCTTTTTATTATTTTGGTGCCAAGCACGTTCTTAAGCACTCAAAATACACCTTTTTTTTTAAATCTATTTTCCTATCTATTTAAAAATCTATTTTGATTTCTCCATAAGGAGCTCTTTTCGTTTGTTTTACCCCTTTGGTAAGTGTGTAACTCAAGAACAATGAAAAAGACATTCCTTGCAAAGAAACACTCAAAACACGTTTTTTTTTTTGGGGGGGTGGGGGGAAATATCTTTTATTTTTTCAATATATGCCGTTTTACATGCATTTCGTCAGTTTGGTACCTAACAATTAAAGAATAAAACGGAATATACACGTTTATGGTAATATCCGTTTTTCTATACAGAGTGCTATTAAAGCGTGTTTTGCGTTTTGTTACCACAAGGCTGAAAAACACTTACAATAAACGTTTCTTGTAATGTCTTTTCGTTATTCCATACTTTGCATGCATTTTGGCGTATTCCTACATAGCAATGTGAATAACTCAAAAGCTGAAAAACACTTACAATAAACGTTTTTTGTAATATTTTTTTTCGTTATTCCATAATTTGCATGCATTTTTGGCGTTTTCCTGTGTAGCAATGTGAATAGCACTCAAAACAAATGTTTTTCGTAATGATACTTTGTTAGAGCGCTATTCGCGCGTTTTAGCGTTTTGTTAACTAAGGAGGTCAATAATATTCATAATATTCATAATATTCGATAATATCGTTTTGTTCCATTATATAGTGTACTTTGCCTGCATTTTGCTGCTTTTGTTCCTAACAAGCTCAAAAACACTCATAGTACACTTTATTTTATATTATTTTGTTTCTCTACAATGGGTGTTTTGTATGCGTTCCATGGTTTTGGTACGTAAGATGCTAAAAAACACACAAAATATATTTTTTTTTAATGTTGTATTGTATTCCAATATAGGATGCTTTCTATAGGATGCATTTTAGACTTTTGGTGCCTAAAACGCTCAAACAACAAAAGACACGTTTCTGGTAATGGCATTCCGTTTCCTCATATAGAGAGATTTGCATGTATTTTGGAGTTTCGGTACCCAGATATGTGAAAAAGTCTCAAAATGCACATTTTTAGTAATGTCGTTTTCTTTCCTTTTGTTCATAAAATGTGTTTTAAAAGCGTTTTAACGTTTTGATAATAAAGAAACTTAAGACACTAAAAACATGTTTTTGCTAATGCTGCTTTGTAATTCCATATAGGGTGATTTCCATGCTTTATAGCGTTTTGGTGCATAAAACGATGAAAACAGTGAAAAGGCATGTTTCTGGTAATGTCATTTTGTTTCCCTATAGAAAGAACTTTTTTTATGCATTTTGGGGTTTTGGTGCCTTACAATGACAAAATCACCCGATAGACACGTTTTTGATTATGTTCTGTGTGCTATTTACGCGTTTTAGCGTTTTTGTTACATAAGTTCACGTTTCACATTTTTTTTTATGCATTTTGGTGTTTTGGTGCCTCATAATGACAAAATCACTCGATACACACGTTTTAGATAATGTTATGTGTGCTATTTACGCGTTTTAGCGTTTTTGTTACATAAGTTCACGTTTCTGGAAATTAAGTTTTGTTTCACCATATAGGGTATTTTGCATGCAGTTTGCCGTTTTTCTTTCTATTAAGCTCGAAATTACTCAAAATATATATTTTTGGTAATGTTATTCTGTTTTTTCCATAATGGGTGTTTTGCCTGCGTTTTATCGGTTTCATACTTAAGAAGCTCAAAAACACCAAAAACACTATTTTTTTGGTATTGTTGTTTACATACAGAGTGCTATTCATGGATTTTTTAGTTTTGATACCTAAGAGGCTCAAAAAGTAAAAAAAATGCCCGTTTCTGGAAGTATCATTTTATTTCACATGATTTTTAGCATTTTGGTACCTAACACGATCAAAAGCATTTAAAACACACATTTCTGGTAATGTTGCGTTTCCCCCTATGAAGTGATTTTCTTACATTTTTGCGTTTTTGTACGTAACAATGTGAAAATACTGAAAATACACGTTTTGGGTAATGTTCTTATGTTTCTCCATATAGACTGCTATTCACGCAATTTTTCGTTTCGTTAGCTAAGCAGCTCAAAAACATTTATTAAGAAAAATCCCTTTCTTTCCCCATATAGAGAGATTTGCATGCATTTAGGAGTTTTTGTATCTAACGAGCTCAAACATTACTCGGTTTTGGTAACGTTGTTCAGTTTTTTTATTTTTTAATTTTCAAATCACATGCTTTGCATTCATTTTCGTGTTTTTGAACATAAGGCAAAAACACTAAAAACTCACTTTTTTTGGTAATGTTGTTCTGTTTCTTTATATAGTGTGTGTTTTTTTTTTTTATGTGTTTTATTGTTTTGGTACCTAAGAAGCTCAGGAACTCTCATTATACACGCTTTTTTTTTTTTTCATGTAGGAAGAAAACTGGTCAAGGGCAACAAAAAATCCAAAAAAAAAAAAATAATGCCCACTGAAATGCCAGTCCCACAAAATGGTCAAAGCAGTGGTCAAAAATTGATGAATAACTGTCTTGAAACCACCCTTTTGAAAGAATTCAAGTCATAGAAAGGTGGAAATACAGAAGCAGGCAGGAAGTTCCAGAGTTTACCAGAGAAAGGAATGAATGATTGAGAATACTGGTTAACTCTTGCGTTAGAGAGGTGGACAGAATAGGGGTGAAAGAAAGAAGAAAATCTTGTGCAGCGAGGCCGCGGAAGGAGGGGAGGCATGCAGTTAGCAGGATCAGAGGAGCAGTTAGCATGAAAATAGCAGTAAAAGACAGTTAGATATGCAACATTGCGGCGGAGAGAAAGAGGCTGAAGACAGTCAGTTAGAGGAGAGGAGTTGATGAGACGAAATCCTTTGATTCCACCCTGTCTAGAAGAGCAGAATGAGTGGAACCCGCCCAGATATGTGAAGCATACTCCATACATGGACGGATAAGGCCCTTGCACAGAGTTAGCAGCTGGGGGGATGAAAAAACTGGCGGAGACGTCTCAGAACACCTAACTTCATAGAAGCTGTTTTAGCTAGAGATGAGATGTGAAGTTTCCAGTTCAGATTATAAGTAAAGGACAGACCGAGGATGTTCACTGTAGAAGAGGGGGACAGTTGAGCGTCATTGAAGAAGAGGGATATTTGTCTGGAAGGTTGTGTTGAGTTGATAGATGGAGGAATTGAGTTTTTGAGGCATTGAACAATACCAAGTTTGCTCTGCCCCAATCAGAAATTCTAGAAAGACCAGAAGTCAAGCGTTCTGTGGCTTCCTTGCGTGATATGTTTACCTCCTGAAGGGTTGGACATCTATGAAAAGACGTGGAAAAGTGCAGCGTGGTATCATCAGCGTAGGAGTGGATAGGGCAAGAAGTTTGGTTTAGAAGATCATTAATGAATAATAAGAAGAGAGTAGGTGACAGGACAGAACCCTGAGGAACACCACTGTTAATAAATTTAGGAGAAGAACAGTGACCGTCTACCACAGCAGCAATAGAACGGTCACAAAGGAAACTTGAGATGAAGTTACAAAGAGAAGGATAGAAACCGTAGGAGGGTAGTTTGGAAATCAAAACTTTGTGCAAGACTCAATCAAAAGCTTTTGATATGTCCAAGGCAACAGCAAAAGTTTCACCAAAATCTCTAAAAGAGGATGACCAAGACTCACTAAGGAAAGCCAGAAGATCACCAGTAGAGCGGCCTTGACGGAACCCATACTGGCGATCAGATAGAAGGTTATGAAGTGATAGATGTTTAAGAGTCTTCCTGTTGAGGATAGATTCAAAACTTTAGATAGGCAGGAAATTAAAGCAATAGGACGGTAGTTTGAGGGATTAGAACGGTCACCCTTTTTAGGAACAAGTTGAATGTAGGCAAACTTCCAACAAGAAGGAAAAGTAGATGTTGACAGACAGAGCTGATAGAGTTTGACTTGGCAAGGTGCAAGCACGGAGGCACAGTTTCGGAGAAGAATAGGAGGGACCCCATCAGGTCCATAAGCCTTCCGAGGATTTAGGCCAGCGAGGGCATGGAAAACATCATTGCGAAGAATTTTAACACATGGCATGAAGTAGTCAGAGGGTGTAGGAGAGGGAGGAACAAGCCCAGAATCGTTCAAAGTAGAGTTTTTTGGAAAGGTATGAGTGATGAACTCAGCTTTAGAAATAGATGTGATAGCAGTGGTGCCATCTGGTTGAAATAGAGGAGGGAAAGAAGAAGAAGAAGAAGAAGAAAGAAGAAGAAGAAGAAAGAAGAAGAAGAAGCTAAGTTATTGGAGATATTTTTGGCTAGATGCCAGAAATCACGAGGGGAGTTAGATCTTGAAAGGTTTTGACATTTTCTGTTAATGAAGCAGTTTTTGGCTAGTCGGAGAACAGACTTGTTATGGTTCCGGGCAGAAATATAAAGTGCATGAGATTCTGGTGATGGAAGGCTTAAGTACCTTTTGTGAGCCACCTCTCTATCATGTATAGCACGAGAACAATCTTTTCGTTTCCTCATATAGGTTATTTATCATGCATTTTGTCGTTTTTGTACATAACAAGCTCAAAAACATTCAACATTTGGTAACATTACTCTGCTTCTCCATAAAGAGTGTTTTTCATAAATTTTAGCGATTTAGTACGTAGGTAGCTTAAAGAACCTCAAAAGACACATTCTTGGTATTGTTGTTCTGTTTTTCTATACAATATTGCTTTCCATATTTTTTTTTTTTTAGTGTTCTATCATGCACAAATACATTTAAAAGATTTTTTTCTTTTTTATAATATTTTGTTCTCCTATTTAGGGGAGTGCCTGCATTTTGGCGTTTTGGTACCTAACGATGTAAACAAAAACAAAAAATTGAAAATACACGTATTTGGCAATGTTGTTCTGTTTCTCCATATATAAAGTTGTGCTCAGAGAGAGAAAACAATTGATTTTCATAGGAGACCAAAAGCAAATAGGTATATCTGAGCAATATGGTAAATTTTGGTAAAGATATGATATTTTCCCATAAAGTGTGTTTTGCAGGCATTTTAGCGTTTTGGCACGGAAGTAGCTCAAAAACACCGAAAGTAGAAGCTTTAGGTAATTTTTTTTTTTTCCCATATGGTGTTCTTTTCATGCTTTTTAGCGATTTAGTACCTAGCGCGCTCATAAATACTAAAAAGACACGTTTCTAGAAATCTTGTTTCTTTTCCCCATATACAGTGTTTTACATTCAGTTTGGCGTTTTGGTAGTACAAAGTGAAATACACTTAAAAGTTCTACAGTTTCTCCATAATGAGTGCTATTTTTGCATGCGTTTTGGCATTAGTCTACCTAACAAACTCTAAAAAAATCAAAACATCTTTTTCTTTATAATGTTATTCTGTTTCTATATAAAAGGTGTTTTGTATGTGTTTTAGCGTTTTAGTACGCAAGTAGCTCAAAAAAACACTCACACGACACTAACAATGTAAAATACACGTAAAGTTTCTGTTTCTCCATATACAGTGGTATTTATGCATTTCATTGTTTTGGTAACTAATAAGCTCAAAAACACTCATAATACATGTTTCTCATATTTTTTTTTCTTTTTTTTGTTTCCACATGTGAAGTATTTTGAAGCATTTTGGCATTTTTGTAACATTCAAAATACTTGCATTTGATATTTAGCTTGTTATCCATACAGAGATACATGTGTTTTGGCATTTTCTTACGTAAGTAGCTCAAAACACTGGAAAGAGACCTTATTGTTAAGGTTCTTTTGTTTTCCCCCTATAGGGGGCTTTCCATTTTAGCGTTTCGTTTCCCAGAAAGCTCTCAAACACTCGAAAGACACGTTTCTGGAAATCACATTTTCTTTCTCCATATAGGATGTTTTCTATGCTTTTTGGCGTTTTAGTACCTAACAATGTGAAATACATTAAAAATGTACCTCTTTTCTAGTGTTTTTTTTTTCTTAATAAAGAATGATATTCATGCATTTTAGCGTTTTGGTACCTGAGAAGCTCAAATACTCGTAATATCTTCTTTCCCTATATAGAATACTTTCCACGCATTTTTGGCATTTTTCTACTTAACAATCTGAAAAACACTCCAAATACACGTTCTTAATAGAAATACACTCTTTTTGCATGAAGGGTGTTTTACATGTGTTTTGGCGTTTTGGTAAGTAGCTCAAAGCACTAAAAAGAGACGTTTTTGTTAAAGTTATTTTGGTTTTACTTATAGGGCGTTTTCCAAGCTTTTTTAGTATTTTGGTTTCTAGCGCGGTCATAGACACTCAAAAGTAATGTTTCTGGGAATCTCTTTTTCTTTCACAACATAAGCTTTTTTTTTTTTTATGCTTTTCGGCGTTTTGGTACCTAACAAAGTGAAAAACTTTTAAAATACTTGTTTTTTGGGTTTTTGTTTTTTCTTCTTTTTCTCTATAAAAGGAGTTTTGCATGCGTTTTAGCGTTTTGGTACATAAGTGGTTCAAAAACATTCAAAAGACTCATTTTTGTTAATGTTTTATTCTTCTATACAGTATGATATCTATGCTTTTTAACGTTTATGGTGCCTAAGACGCTGAAAAAAATCTCAAAACACATTTTTGGTAATGTCGTTTCGTTTCCCCCATATTGGTGGCTCTGCATGCATTTTAGTGTTTGGTACCTAACAACGTGAAAAAAAAAAAACACTAAAAAATACACGTCTTTTGTAAAGAAGTTTAGTTTCGCCATACAGAGCTATTTATGCCTTTTAACGCTTTGGTACCTAAGAAGCTTAATAACTCTCATAATACATGTTTCTTTTAGTGTTTTCTTTCCCCATATAGAGTACTTTCTATGCATTTTTGTACGTAACAAACTCAAAAACTCTGAAAATTCACGTTTTTGATAAAGTTATACTGTTTCTCCATAAACGGTGTTTTGCTTACTTTTTAGAGTTTAGAGTGTTTAGAGTTTTAGAGTTAGAGTGTTTTAAAAACACTGAAAAGAGAAGTATTTGGTAATAATATAACGTTTTCCATATAGGTTACTTTCTATGCTTTCTAGCGTTTTGGTGCCTAACATGTCCATAATCACTCAACAAACACGTTTCATACAATGTCGTTTCCTTTCCTCATATAAGGTGCTTTACATACATTTTCATTTTTTGGTACCTAACTGTGAAATACACAAAAAAATGCACGTTTTTTGGTAGTGTTGTTCTGTTTGTTCATATAGAGAGCTATTCATGCGTTTTAGTGTTTTGCTACTTGATAAGCTCAAAAATATTCTTAAAACACGTTTCTCGTAATGACTTTTTTTTCTCCCCATAGAGGTTCTTTTGCATGCATTTTGGCGTTTATATACGTAACAAGCACAAAACACTGAAAATATTTGTTTTTGGTAATATTTTTTTGTGTTTCTATATAGGGTGTTTCACGTGCGTTTTAGCATTTTGGTACATATATAGATAAAAAAAATCAAATTTTGGCTTTTTTCAAGCTTTTTAGAATTTTGTTGTCTAATATGCACAAAAAAAAGCTCAAGAGATACGTTTCTATTAATGTATTTTCTTTTTCCCATATAGGGCATATTCCATGGATTTTGGCGTTTTGGTAATTAGTGTAAAAAACACTGAAAATGCATGTTTTTTGCATGCATTTTCTAGTTTATGTACGTAACAAGGTGCCAACACTCAAAATACTTGTTTTTGATAATCTTACTCTGTGGGGGATTTTGTATACGTTTTAGGGTTTTGTTAATTAAGTAGCCTAAAAACACTCAAGAGGAACGTTTTTGGTAATGTTATTTTGTTTTCCCATATCGTGTGCTTTTGATACTTTTAGCGTTTTGTTGTCAAACATGCACAAAAACACTAATAATATACGTTTCCTGTAATGTTGTTTAATTTCACCGGAAAATGCTTTGTATGCATTTTAATGTTTTATTATATAATGATGTGAAAAATACACACAAAATACACATTTTTTGTATTGTTATTCTTTTTCTCCGTATAGAGTGCTATTCATGCGTTTCAGCGATTTGTTACCTAAGAAGCTGAAAAACACCAAAAATACACGTCTCTTGTAATTTCTTTAGTTTTCCGATGTAATGTACTTTCAAGACATATTTGCGGTTTTGTACGTAACAAGCTGAAAAAAAAACACTAAAAATGCTCGATTTTATTAAAGTTCTTATGGTTTCTCTATAGAAGGTGTTTTGCAAGTGTTTTAGCGTTTCGGTACGTAAGCAGCTAAAAAACTCTCAAAAGACATGTTTCTCTCATATTATTTTTTTTTCCATAGTTTTTTTTTTTTTTGTGTTCTCATGCCTTCAAAGGACACTCAAATGACATGTTTATGCAAATTAAATTTCAATTCACAATTAAGGTGCTTTGCATGCATTTTAGCGTATTGGTATTTAAAAATGTGAAAAAAAAAAACATTTCATAATGTTGTTCTCTTTCCGAGATGGAGTGCTACTCATGTGTTTTAGCCTTTTTTAGTACCTAACACGATCCAAAGCACTCATAATTCTTATTTCTAGTACTGTTTTTTCATCACCTTAAATAGGTTTTTTTTTCCACGCATTTTGTTGTTTTTATACGTAACAAGCTAAAAAAATACTCAAAATACTTGTTTTCGGTACTTCTTTTCTTTCTCCATAAAGTGTATTTTGCATGCGGTTTAGCTCAAAGGATACGTTTTTTGTAATGTTATTTGGTAATCCCATACAGTGTGATTTACTTGCATTTTAGCGTTTTGCTGCATAACATGCTGATAAACACTCTAAAGAGATGTTTCTGGAAATGTTTAATTTCCCCTTATAGCTTTACATGTATTTTGATAAATTTGGTACATGATAAAGCAAGCATCGCTCAAAATACACTTTATCGGTAATGTTATGTTTCTTCACATTGAAGTGGTTTTGCGTTTTGAAACCTAAGAAGCTCAAAAGCACTCATAATACAATTTCTTCGTAATGCCTTTTTGTTATTACATATAAAAAGACACTTTGCATGAATTTTCGCGTTTTCGTACAAATGTTACTAAAAGTCGTTTAATTTCACAGAAGAGGTTCCTTTTCATGCATGCATTTTGGCGTTTTGGTGTCTAACTGTGAAAACATATAACTTCAAATTTTTTGTAATGTTCTGTTTCTCCATATAGAGTGCTATTCATGCATTTTAGCGTTAGGTACTTATGAAACTCAAAAATACTCAAAATACACATCTCTCGTAATGTTCTTTTATTTCCCGTTGCTGCGTACTTTCATTAAATATTTCCGGTTTTGTACGTAACAAGCACAAAAATATTGAAAATACACATATTTTTTGTTTTTCCTTTATAAGAGACTGTGTTTCTCCTATTGTTTTTGCATGCCGTTTTGCGTTTTGATATGTAAGTAGGTAAAAAAAAAAACTCACAAGACACGTTTTTGGTAATATTGTTTTTTTTTGTTTACCTTATAAGGTGTTTTTTAGTGTTATCGTGGCTAACACGCACGAATTGACACTAACAAGACAAATTCCTGGAAATGGAGTTTTAAATCACAATAGAGGGTGCTTAGCATGCATTTTGGCATTCTGGAATATAAGAATGTGAAAAATGTTACACGTTTTTCAAAATGTTCTCTTTTCCATATACTATTCTATTCATGCGTCTAAGAGGTTTGGTATATAAGACGATCAGAAACACTCATAATACTCATTTCTTCTAATATTCTCTCGGTACCCCATATGAGGTAATTTTCATGCATTTTGTCGTTTTTATACGTAACAAACTCAAAAATACTCAAAATCCTTGTTTCTCGTAATTTTATTCTTTCTCTATAAAAAGTTTTCCATGCGTTTTAGAATTTTGGTAAGCAAGAAGCTGAAACACTCAATATACGTTTTTTTGTAATACTATTTTGTATTCTTATATATGGTGATTTCCATTTATTTTAGCGTTTTGGTGCTTAACATGTTTATAAACACTTCAAAAACATGTATCTGGAAATGTCATTACTTTTACCCATAAACGGTGAATTCCATGCATTTTTTGCTGTTTGGTACCTACCAATGCAAAAAAAAAAAAAAAAAGACTTAAAATACACGTTTTTTGGTAATCTTATTTTGTTTCTCCATATGTAATGCTATTGAAGAGTTTTTGCGTTTTCGACACTAAGAAGCTGGAAAAATACCCATAACACACTCTTCTAATAATGTCTTTTCATTATTTAAATATAGGATATTTTCCATGGATTTAAATGTTTTCGTAGCAATATGAATAACACTCATAACACACGTTTTTAGTAATATTGTTCTACATATAGAGTGCTATTGAGCGTTTTTGCTATAATACATGTGTGTGGTAATATTGTTATGTTTCACCATATAGGGTATATTGCATGCATTTTGCCGTTTCTCTATCTAACAAGCTCAAAATTACTTATAATACACATTTTTCGTAATATAATTATTTCTCCGTAATGAGTGTTTTGTATATTTTAACGTGTTCGTACGTAAGAAGCTCAAAAACACCTTTTTGCTAATGTTGTTTTGTAGTCCAAAATAGGGTACTTTCCAAGCATTTTTATTGTTTTGGTGCTTAAAACACTAAAGAAAATAATGAAAAAAACACGTTTCTAGTAATGTCGCCTCGTTTCCTTACAGAGAGTGCTTTGTATGTATTTTGGCAGTTTAGTACCTATAAAAAATAAAAAAAAACATTCAAGATACACGATTTTTCATAATGCTGTTCTAATTTTCCACATAGAGTGTTATTCAACGCATTCTCGCGTTTTGGAACCTAAGAAGCTCAAAAATACTCCTTATACACGTTTCTCGTAATGTTCTTTCCTTTTCCCATATAGGATACTTTGCATGCATTTTAACGTTTAAGTACGTAAAAGCTCAAACTCTCAAAATACTTGTTTTTGGTAATATTACTGTGTCTCAATTAAGAGGGTTTTGCATCATGTTTAGCGATTTAGTAGGAAAGTACCTCAAAAACACTGAAAAGCAACGTGTTTTATAAAATTTTGTTTTGTCTAACGGTCATAAAAAAAAAAATATTAGATACGTTTCCTTTAATATTGATTCATTTAACCGTAGAGGGTGCAATGAATGCATTTTGGCGTTTTCTTATCTAACAATGTAAAAAACACTCAAAACCAATATTTTTTTTTATTTTCTGTTTCTCCACTTAATACTATTTATACGTTATAACGTTTCGGTGCCTAAGAAGCTATGAAACACTCAAAATACACGTCTCTCATAATGTTCTTTTAGGGGTCTTGTACGTAACTCGCTCATAAACACTGAAAATATACGTTTTTATCAAAGTTTTGCATGCGTTTCTGTCCGTAAATGGCTAAAAACTCAAAAGACACGTTTTTGGTGATATTATTTTTTCTCCCATATAGGGTGTTTTCCAAGCCTTTTTAGAGCTTTCGAACTTACCACGAACCAGAAGACACTCAAAAGATATATTTCTGAAAAAGAAGTTTCAATTCTCCATAAATGGTGCATAGAGGGTGCATTTTGATATCTAAGAATGTGAAAAACTCTTAAAATTCACGTTTTCGATTGTTTTTTTTTTTTCCATATAGAGTGTTTTTTCATGCATTTTAGCGTTTTGGTACATAAGGAACATTCATAATATCCATTTCAAGTAATGTTCTTTGCGTCGTTTTTATCCGTAACTTGCTCAAAACATTAAAAATACTAGTTTTTGGAAATGTTATTCTTTCTCTATTAAGGATGTTTTGTTTGCGTTTTAGAATTTTGGTACGTAAGAAGCTCAAAACACTCAAAAAGACACGTTTTTCGTAATGTTCTTTGGTATTCGTATATAGGGTTATGCTTTTTAGCATTTTGGTGTACAAAATCCTCAAAAACACTCCAAAAACATATATTTGGAAATGTATTTTTTCCCCTATATACGGCGAATTGAATACATTTTGGATGTTTGGTACCTAACAATACAAAAAAAGACTCCGAATACACGTTTTTCGTATTGTTGATCTGTTTCTCCATATATAATGTTCCTAAAGAGTTTTTGAGTTTTGGACATTAAGAAGCTGAAAACCATTCATAACACACTTTTCTCGTAATGACTTTCCGTTGTTAAATCGAGGATATTTTCCATGAATTTCAGCGTTTTCGTACATAATGATATGAATAACATTCATAATACGTTTTTGATGGTGTTATTCTTTTTCTTCATATAGAGTGGTATTGAGCGTTTTTTTTCAAATAAGGACTTCAATAACATTCATAATCTTGTTATGTTTCACCATAAATGTACCATAAGGTACATTTCATGCATTTTGCCGTTTATGTACCTAATAAGCTAAAAAAAAAAAACACTCATAACACACATTTTTGGTAATGTTATTCAGTTTCTCCATAACGGGTGTTTTGCATGAATTTTAGCGATATGGTACGTAAGACACTCAAACACTCAGACGAAACCTTTTTTGGTAAACCAAGCTGTTTTGTATTAAAAATAGGGTGTTCTTCATGGATTTTAGCGTTTTGGTGCCTAAAACGCTCAAAAAAAAAAAAAAAACTAAAAAGACACGCTTCTGGTACTTTCACATTGTTTTCCTATATAGGGTGATTCGCTTGCATTTTACCGTTTGGTACCTAACAATGTAAAAAACACTCAAAATACAAGTTTTTGACAATGTTGTTCTGTTTGTCTATATAGAGTTCTATTCAAACGCGTTTTCGCGTTTTGTTACCTAACAAGCTCGAAAACACTCCAAATACGCGTTTCTCGTAAGGTCCTTTTGTTTACCTATATAGTATACTATACATGCATTTTGGCCATGTAACAAGCTCAAAAACAATAATTTCATATTTCATTTTGGTAATGTTACTCTGTGTCACGATCAAGGGGATTTTCCATGTTTTAAGCTTTTTCATAGGTACCTCAAAACACTGAAAAGGAACAGTTTTGGTAATGATGTTTTGTTTTTTTTCCATATCGAGTCCTTTCCATGATTTTTAGCGTTTTGTTGTCTAACACTCATAAGATATGTTTCCTGCAATGTCGTTTTATTTCACCATAGAGGGCGCTTTACATGTATTTTGGCGTTTTGTTTTTTGTAAAAAACACTCAAAATACACGATTATTGTAATGTTGTTCTGTTTCTATAAATAGAGAGCTATTTATGCGTTTAAGCGTTTTGTTCCCTAAGAAGCTCGAAAGAAAAACAAAAGAAAAATCAAAATACACGTCTCGCGTAATGTTCTTTTCTTTTCCGATGTGGTGTACTTTATTTATATTTTTTTTTTTTACGTAACAAGCTCATAAACACTATAAATACACGTTTTTGGTAAAGTTAATCTGTTTTGTATTTTAAACAGTGTTTTGAATGCGTTTAAGCGTTTTGGTACGTAAGCAGCTAAAAAAGACAACGTGTCTAGGTAATATATATATAGCTATAGAGTGTTTTTCATCCTTTTTGTGCTTTTGTGACGAACGCGCTCCAAAAGACATTCAAAAGACATGTCTCGGAAAATGAAGTTTCAATTAATTTTTCGGTGATGTTATTCTTTTTCTCAATAAGAAAGTTTTGCATGCCTTTTAGCACTTTTTTGGACTTAGGAAGCTCCTAAACACTTTAGAGATATGTTTTTGGTAATGTTGCTTTTTTTTTTCTATGTAACAAACTCAAACTTTTGGAAAAGGCATACTGTTTCTCAGTATTTATTTTTATTTATTTATTTATTTTATTTATTTATTTATTTATTTATTTTTATTTTATTTTATTTTATTTTATTTTTTTTTGCATGGGTTTCAGCGTTTTATTACGTAAGAAAATCCAAAAAAAGACACGATTTTGGTAATATTGTTTCGTTTTCCTTTATAGGGTTTTTTCCATGTTTTTTTTTTTTTTTGTGTGTAACTAGATTCATGTGTTTTAGCGTTTTTGTACCTAAGAAACTCAAAAACACTCATAATGCGCGATTTTCTTAATCACTTTTTATTTCGCCATATAGGGTAAATTATATGTATTTTCACGATATGGCATCTAAGAATGTGAAATACACTGAAATTACACGTTTTTTTTTTTCTCTCTCTGTTTCTTGATATAGAGTACTATTCATGCGTTTTAAGCGTTTTCATAATTAAGAAGCTCAAAAACATTCATAATAAACGTTTCTCGTAGTGTCTTTTCGTATCCCTTATTAAGTAGTTTGCATCCATTTTGACGTTTTTGTACGTTTCTCTTCCTAAAACGATAATAAATACTCAAAACACACCTTTATGTAAATGTTATTTCTTTTTTACTTATAGGGTGATCGGCATGCATTTTTGCGTTTTGTTTTCTATGAATGTGAAATACACTAAAATACACATTTTTGGTAGTTTTTTTTTCACATTCAGTGCTATTTATACGTTCTCATGTGTTGGTACCGAGGAATCTCAAAAACACTCACAATACACGCTTCTTGGAAAGTCTTTTCGTTTTCCCCTTTTCATGCTTTTTTGGCATTTTTCAACGTAAGAAGCTCAAAAACATTCAAAATGTTTTTTTTTTTTTTTTTTTTTTTTTTTTTTTGGTAATATTATTCTGTTTCTCCATACAGGGTTCCGGTACATAAAAAGTTAAATACAAAATTATCTTTCATAATTTTGTTTTCTATTTCTATATAAAGTGCTCTCCGTGCTTCTTAAAGCTTTGGCGCCTAACCTGCACAAAAACACTCCAGATACTTTTTCTTGGAATGTTGTTTCGTTTCATCATGTAAGGGACTTCCTATGCATTTTCGAGTTTTGGTGCCTAAGAATGAGCTAAGGCCTCAAATTACACGTTTTTTTTGGTAATCTATTTCTCATTATAGAGTGTTATTAAAGCTTTTTTTCGAATTTTGGTAGTTAAGAAGCTCAAAAACGCTTATAATACACTTTGCATGCATTTTGGCGTCATTTTACGTAGCAAGCTCAACCACACTTCTAAAACTTGCTTTTGGTTACGTTATTCTGTTTTTCAATAAACCGTTTTTGCATGTGTTTTTGGTTTTGGTAAGTAGCTCAAAACACTTAAAAGAGACGTTTTTTGTAATATTTTCTTCTCGCATATAGGGTGTTTTCAATGCTTTCTAGCGTTTTGGTACCTAACACGTTCATATACACTCAAAAGACACCTTACTGGAAATATCGTTTCTTTTTTTTTTCCATATAGGATACTTTGCATGCATTTTGGCGTGTGAAATACAAAATTTCACGTTTTTTTTTTATTTTTTTTTTTTATGTTATCTAAATACATATATAATGCTATTCCTGCATTTTAGCGTTCCGGAACCTATGAAGTTCATGAACAACTATAATACACGTTTCTCTTTATTTCTTTTCTTTTTCCGCATATATAGTAATTTGCATGCATATTGTCGTTTTCGTACGTAACAAGCTGAAAAACTCCAAACACTTGTCATTGATAATGTTAATCTGTTTCTCCATAAAGAGTGTTTTGTAAGTGCTTTAGCTTTCTTATAGGCTCAAAAACACTCAAAAGACAATTTTTTTTTTGTATTCCTATAATGTATAAGGTGATTTCTATGTTTTTTTTTACGTTTGTATGATTCATACTATGAACAAAAACTCACAAAACACATTTCTGGGAATTTTCGTTCTTTCCCCATATAGGGCATGAATTTCGTCGTTTTGGTACTTACTGATGTGAAAATCACTCAAAATGCACGTTTTCTGGTAATGTTGATCTGTTTCTTAATATAGAGTTCCATTCATGTTATTCTTTTTCTCCATATTCATGCGTTTTTTAGTTTTGATAACGAAGCTTAAAAAACACTCAAAATACACGTTTTTCGTAAAGTCTTTTCGTTTCCCTCATACTTTGCCTGCTTTTTTTGCGTTTTTGTGCATAATAAGCTCAATAACACTCAAAATACTTGTTTTTCGTAATATTATGTTTCTACATAAAGGGTGTTTTTACATGCGTTTTAACTTTTTTGTATGTTAGAAGGTGAAAATACTCAAAACACGTTTTTTGTAATGCGGTTTTCTCTCCGTATATAGGGTGCTTTCGATGCTTTTTAGCATTTTTTGTGTAACCTGCAGAAAAAAAAAAAACTCAAAAGATACGTTTTTATATGTCGTTTAGTTTTCCCATGAAAGGAAAATTGAGTGTGAAAAACACTCAATTTACAAGTTCGGGAACGTTGTTTTTTCTACGTATAGAGTGATATTAACGCGTTTTTGCTTAATACATGTTTTTCATGAAGTCATTTCGTTTCCCAGTATATAATACTACTCAAGCATTTTGGCGTTTTTCTACGTAAGCGCTCAAAAACACTCGAAAATAGTTGTTATTGTTAATGTTGTTCTGTTTCTTCATAAAGTGTGTTTTACAAGTGTTGCAGCGTTTTGGCAAGCATGTAGTTCAAAAACACTTAAAAGACTTTTTTCATAATGTTGTTTTCTATTCACATGTAGGGTGATTTTCCTACATTTTTTTTAGTGTTAAACACGATGAAAAACACTCAAAAGACATGGTTCTGTTAATGTCTTTTTGTTTCCCTGTATAGGAGACATTGCATGCATTTTAGCGTTTTGGTGCCTAACAATGTCAAAAAAACTCAAAATACACGTTTTTAGTAACGTTCTGTTTCTCCATTTAGAGCTACTCTTGCGTTGTATTGCTTTGATACCCAAGAAGCCCAAAAATACTCATAATATACGTTTCTCGTGATGTCTTTTCATTGCCCCACATACATGCATCCTTTCCCTTTTCTAGGTAACAATCCCAAAAATACTTAACATACTTGTTTTTGGTATTGTTAAGGTGCTTTATAAGCATTTTTTTTTCGTACTAAACAATATGAAATACTGTCAAATACATTTTTTTTTTTTGTAATATTGTTCTATTTTTTTTTTTATATAGAATTATATTTATGCGATTTAGTGGTTTGATACCTAAGAAAATGAAAAACATTCATAATACACATCTCTGGTAATGGCCTTTCGTTTATTCCGTATAAGATATTTTGTATGTATTTTGTCGTTTGTGTACGAAACAAGCTCAAAGACACTAACAACACTTGTTTTTGATAATGTTACCCTGTTTTTTTTTTTCCTAAATGGTGTCTTGCATGCGTTTTAGTGTTTCAAACTTTAAAAACAGTCAAAAAATGTGTTTTTCGTAATTTTGTTTTGTTTCCCATATAACGTGTGTTCCAAGCTTTTTTGGCGTCTCGGTGCCAATCATGCACAAAAACACTCAAAACATACGTTATTTGTAATATCGTTTCGTTTTTCCATATTACGGGCTTAACATGCATTATGGTGTTTTGGTACCTAACAATGTGAAAAACATTCAAATTAGACTTTTTTGGTAATGTTCTTCAGTTTCTCCATATGGAGTGATATTAACAAGTTTTCGGGGTTTGGTAGCATATCACAATCACTCATAATGCACATTTCTCGTAATGTCTTTTCGATTCCCCATATGGGGTACTTTGTATGTATTTTGAAGTTTTTTTGCGTAACAACCTTTAAAAACACTCGAAAATAGTTGTCTCTTGTGATGTTATTCTTTTTTTTCATAAAGTTTATTTTGAATACTTTTTTTAGCGTGTTAGTACGTAATAAGTAAAAAAAAAAAATACTCAAATTTTTCTTAATGTTATATTGAACTACTATGTAGGGTGATTTACATGTTTTTCAGCGTTTTCGTGTCCACCATGCTCAAAAACATTCAAAAGACACGTTTCTGGTAATGTCTTTTCCTTTACTCATGTAAGGGGCTTTGCATGCATTTTTACGGTTTGGTATTTAATAATGTGAAAACACTCAATATACATGTTTTTTTGTAATGTTCTTTCTCTTAATATAGAATTCTATTAATGTGTTCTAGCATTTTCTTACCTAAAAAGCTCAAAAACTCTCATAATACTACATAACACGATTTTTGTCTTATCGTTATTGTGCTTCTCTATAAACGGTGTTTTCACGCATTTTTGCATTTTGGTATGTAGGTAGCTCAAAAACACTAAAAATACATGTTTTTCGTAAGGTTCTTATGTTTCTCCATATAGAGTGCTATTCATGCGTTCTAGCATTTTGGTACCTAAAAAGCTCAAAAACTCTTATTATACATGTCTCTTGTAATGTTCTTTCATTTCCCTATATTGGATACTTTGCATGCCTTTAGGCTTTTTTTTACGTAACAAGCTCAAAAACACTCAAAATACTTATTTGGGTAAAGTTATTCTGTTTCTCCATTAAGGATCTTATATCCATTTTAGCGTTTTGGTACGTAAGAAGCTAAAAACCACTGAAAAGACACATTTGTTTTGTAAAGTTTTGTATATTTTTTTCTTTATACTTTTTAGCGTTTTGGTGCTTAACACGTCATAAACACTCAAAAGACACATTTCTGGAAATGTCATTTCTTTTCCCCATATATGGTGTTTTGCATACATGTTGGAGTTTTCATGCCTATGAGTGTGAAATGCACTCAAAATACACGTTTTTCATTTTGTGGCTTTGTATCTCAATATAGAGTGCTCTTCATGGGTTTTAGCGGTTTTAGTACCTAAGAAGCACAAAAATACATGTTTCTTTTAAATAAATTTAGTTTCCCAATACAGGGTACTTTCCAAGTATTTTGGGCGTTTTTGTACGCAACATTTTTGTTAATGTTAATTTGTTTCTCAAAGTAGGGTGTTTTTAAAATGCGTTTTTGGTACATAAGAAGCTGAAAACACTCAAAAGACTCGTCTTTTTTTATTTATTTTTTATACCCATATAGGATGCTTTATTTGGGATTTATTTGCGTTTTGGTGCCTAACATGCACAAAAACTCTTGAAATATTCGTTTCTTGGGGCTGGCTTTCCAATGCAATTTGGTGTTTTGGTACATAAAAACTCAAATTACAAGTTTTTTGCAGTCATTTTTTTTTTATCATTTCTCTATATATTCATTGGGTATTGATGCGTTTTCCTGTCTGATACAAAAAAAAGCTCAAAAACAAAGCCCCCTATATTGGGAAAATAAACAACATTTCCAGAAACATCTCTTTGGAGTTTATGAACATGTTATGCATCAAAACGCTAAAATCCATGGAAATCACCCGGTATGGGAATACCAGACAACTTTACAAAAAACGTATCCTTTCATTGTTTTCAGCTTCTTACGTACCAAAATGCTAAAACGCATGCAAAACACACCTTATGGGGAAAGAACAGCATTACCAAAAATAAGTATTTTGAGTAGTTTTTTTTTTTTTACCTTGTTACGTATAAAACTATAAAATGCATGGAAATAACCGAGTTCGAGGTAATAAGATAACATTACTAGAAATAAGTATTATGAGTGCTTTGGATCGTCATAGGTACTAAAAGGCTAAAACGCATGAATAGCACTCTATCTCGGAAAGAGAATATTATCAAAGGTTTTTCACATTCTTAAATACCAAAACGAGAAAAGTGCATGCAAAGCACCCTCAATTGAGAATTGAAATTTCATTTACATAGACATGTTTTTAGTGTCTTTTGAAGGCACGAGAATAATAAAAATATGGGAAAAAATTTATTTGCAAAAAAAAAGAAACAATAAATAAATAAATAAATAAATAAATAATACCAAAACGTTTCTTTCGAGTGTTTTTTTTTTAGCTACTTACGCACCGAAACGCTAAAACTTTTGCAAAACACCTTTCATAGAAAAACAATAATAACTTTAACAAAAACATGCATTTTGAGTGTTTTTCAGCTTGTTACGTACAAAACCACACATATGTATTGAAAGTACACTACATCAGGAAAGTAAAGAACATTACGAGAGACGTGTATTTTTAGTGTTTTTGAGCTTCTTAGGTACCAAAACGCTGAAACGAATGAATAGTATTCTATATGGAGAAACAGAATAACAATAAAAAAAAGTATTTTTTGTGTTTTTCAAATCCTGAAATAACAAAACACCAAAATACATGGAAAGCATCCTCTACGGTGAAATGAAACAACATTTCAGGATACGTATCTTATGTGTGTTTTTGTGCATGTTTGACAACAAAATAATAAAAAGTATCGAAAGCACCTGATATGGGAAAACAAAATAGCATTACCATAAACGTTCCTTTTGAGTGTTTTTTGGGCTACTTAGCTAACCCTTAAACGCATGCAAAATTCCCTTTGTTGAGACAATGTAACATTATAAAAAACAAGTAATTTTGAATGTTTTCAGCTTGTTACGTACATAAACGATAAGATGCATGCAAAGTACACTACATCTGGAAACGAAAGAACTTTACGAGAGCATGAATGAGACTCTATATGGAAAAACAGAATAACAATACAAAAAAAAAAAAAAACGTTTATTTTCAATGTTTTTTTCCACTGTCAAGTACCAAAACGTCAAAATGCATGCAATTTGCCCAATATGGGAAAAAGAAACGATATTAAGGAAAACAATATTAATGTAAAAAATACAAGTATTTTGAGTGTTTATGAACTAGCTATATAGAAACATGCGAAAATGCATGTAATGAGCCGTATATGGGGAAACGAATAAACATTACGAATAACGCGTATTGTCTGCATTGAGCTTCAAATGTACTAAAACGGGAAAATGCAAGAATACCAGTTTATATGGAGAAAAGAACAATAGTACGAAAAACGTGTATTTTTGTTTATTTCAAACTGTAAGGTACCAAAACTGTGAGGTACCATTTTGCATGCCAAAATGCATGCAAAGATCCCTATATGTGCAAAGCGTACGAGATTTCCAGAAATGTGTGTCTTTAGTGTTTTCTATCGTGTTAGGCACCAAAAACACTAAAATGCTTGCAAATCATCCTATTTGGTAAGAGAAAAACAACATTAGCAAAAACTTGACTTTTGAATGTTTTTTTTTGTCAGCTTGTCACGTGCCTAAATGCAAAAAAACGCATGCAAAACACTCGTTATGGATAAACAGAATAACATTACCCAAAACAAATATCTTAAGAGATTTGGACCTTGTGACGTAGTAAAATTTAAATCCAAAAGTACCATATATGGGGAAACAAAAAGACATTACGATAAACGTATTATGAGTGTGTTTGAGCTTCTCAGATACCAAAACAGGAAAACGCGTTAATGCCATTCTTTATGGAGAAACAAAACAATATTACCAAGAACGTGTAATTTGAGTCTTTTCACATTATAAGTGACCAAAACGCCAAAATGCATCCGAAACTTCTTTTTTTGGGCCAAACAAAACAACATAATAAGAAGCGTACGTTTTAAGTGTTTTTAGGGACGATAGTCACTAAATGCTAAAAAACATTGAAAGATTCCTATATGTGAATAGAAAAACCTACCAAAAATGTGTCTTTTCAGTATTTTCAGCTTCTTACATACCAAATCGCTAAAAGACATACAAAATACCATTTATGGAGAAACTGAGTAACATTACCAAAAAAAAGCAAGTATTTTGAATGTTTTTGTTTTACTTTTTAGGTCGAAAAAAATACATGCAACATATTGAAAAGAAGACATTACGAGAAATGTGTATTATAAGTGTTTTTGGGCTTCGGTACCAAAACACTAAAATGCATGAATAGCACTTTATATGCAGAAACAAAATAACTTTACCGAAATTAGTATTTTTACTGTATTTCACATTATTATATAGCAAAACTCCAAAAAAGCAGGTAAAGCTTCGTATATAGGGAAACGACACGATATTACATGAAACTTGTCTTTCAAGTATATTTGAGAGTGTTAGGCACCAAAACGTAAAAAAGTATAAAAATCACACTTTGTGGGAATCTAAATCAGCATTACGAAAAACGTGTCTTTTATGTGTTATTGAACTTTTTACGTACCAAAACGATAAAACACATGGAACACATTTTTTTTTCTATTTTTTTTTTTTTTTTAAGAAACAGATTAACATTACTAAAAGAAGTATTTTCAGTGTTGTTTTTTTTTAAGACTGTTACGTAGATAAAAAAAAAAAAAGCAAATATGTTAAGTGCTTTATATGAGGAAACGAAAAGACGTTGCGAGAAAAGTGTGTTTTTTTTTTTTTTTAGCTTATGTAGCAAATCGTTAAAACGTATGAATAGCACTCTATATTAGAAAAAAAGGCAACATTAATTAAAACGTGGATTTTCAGTGTATTTTACATTGATACGTACCACAATGCCAAATTGCATGAAAAAGCACCTTATAACGTGTCTTCTGAATGTTTATGAGGGTTGACAGGCACAAAAACGATAGAAAAATATGTAAAGCATGGAAGACTGTACATGAAATGAAATGTAGAACATATACAATAAGAAAATAATATTACCAATAACGTCTATTATGTGTTCTTGAGCTACATGCGTAAAAAAAATAAGTAAGTAAAAACACAAAACCACAAAAAAAAAATAAAAATAAACCTATTGTAGAAACTGTATGATTTTACCAGAAACTTTTGAGTGTTTTTGAGTGTTTTTGAGCTTGCTATGTAGTAAATGCAAAATGCATTCATGTATTCTCTATGGGAAACGAAAAGACTGCAAACAACTGGTATTATGTGATTTTTTTTATATATATTTTTTATGTGCAAAATTGCTAAAATATACAAACATATATCAAGAAACAGAAGAAAATTACCAAAAAAACGTGTATTTTGAGTGTTTTTCACATTGAAGTACTAAAACACTGAAATATATGCAAACGACATTACTAGAAACGTTTCTTTTGAGTGTTTTTGATTGTGTTAGGCATCAAAAAGCTAAAAAGCAAAGAAATCACCGTATACCGGAATGCAAAACAACATTATAAAAAATGTGTCTTTCGTGTGTTTTTGAGTTTCTTACGAAGAAAAACGTTAAAATGCATTCAAAACACTTTCTATGGAGAAACAAAATATTCTATACCCAAAAAAAGTATTTTGAATGTTTTGAGCGTGTTACAAAGAAAAATGCCAAAATATACCATATAAGGGGAAGCGAAAGGATATTATGAGTGACGTGCATTATATGTGTTTTGAGCTTCGTAGATTTCACATTATTAGGTAGGAAAATCCAAAAATGCAAACAAAACAACATATATGAAAAAAAGAAAAAACGACATATCCAGATATATGTCTTTTGAGTGTTTATGAGCGTGTTAGGCACCAAAATGAAAAAAAAAAAAAATCTTGGAAATCCCCCTATATGGGAATACAAAACAACATTACCAAAACGTGTCTTTTGAGTGTTTTTGAACTTATCAAACACTAAATCGCATGCAAAACACTCTTTATGGGGAGAAAGAATAACATTACCCAAGAAAAATATTTTGATTGTTTTTCAGCATGTTACGTAGAAAAAAAAAACGGAAAAATGTAGGCAAAGTACACCATATGGAGAAATGAAAAAGCCGTCCCAAGAAAAGTGTATTATGAGTCTTTTTTTTTTAAGATTCTTAGGTACCAAAACGCTAAAGGGCATTAATAGCGCTCATTTATATTGAAAATAAACGTTTTTAGTAATATTATTTTTTTTTTCAATAAAAAAAAATTATCGTTTTTTTTAAGCGTTTTGATGCATAAGAACCTTAAAAAAAACACGAAACACTCAAAAGACATATTTTTCGTATTGCTGTTTTATATCCCATTACGGGTACATTGTATGAATTTTGGCGTTTTGGTGCTTAAAACACTAAAAACACTGAAAAGACACCTTTCTGGTTATGTCCTTTCGTTTCCTCATATGATATGCGTTGCATGCATTTTGGCGTTTTGGTACCTATCATTCAAAAAATACTCAATATACGTTTTTGGTAAAGATCAGTTTCTACATATGGAGTGCCATTCACGCATTTTAGCATTTTGTTACCTGGGAATGTCAAAAACTCATATAATCCACGTTTCCGGTAATATTGCTTTTTTTCACCAATTAAGGTACTTAATTTTCCTGTTTCTCTACCCAAGCTCAAAAACACTCGAAATGCATACTATTGGTAATGTTAATTTGTTTCTGCAGAAAGAATATTTTAGTGTTTTGTTATGAAAAAACTGAAAAACACTCAAAACACACGCTTTTCGTTAAGTGTTTTTGTAGTCCAATATTGCTTTCCGTGCATTTTAGCGTTTTGGTAACTAAGAGGCTCAAAAACAGTAAGAAGACATGTTTCAAGAAATATCGTTTTGTTACCACATATAGAGTGCTTTTCATGCAATTTGTTGCTTTGATACGTAAGAATATGAAAAAAAAAAACGTTTTTGGTAATGTTTTTTTTTTTTTTTTTCTCCTTATCAAGTGGTATTGACGCATTTTAGACTTTTGGTACTTAAAAAGCTCAAAAAAAAACTCACAATACACATTTCTCGTCATCTCCTTTCATTTCCCCATTTTGGCGTTTTGGTACATAATTTAAAAAACACTTGAAACAGACATTCTTTGCAAGATTGTTCTGTTTCTTCATATAAAGTGCTTTTTCACGTGTTTTAGCGTTTTGTTACCTAAGATATTGAAAAACACGTGTAATGCATGTTCCTTGTTATATTTCGTTTCCCATGTAGGATACTTTACATGCATTTTATCACTTAAAAACACTTAAAGGATGCGTTCATGGTAATGTTGTTTTGTATTTCAGTATAGAGTGTTTTCCATCATTTTAGCGTTCTGATGCCTAAAACGCAGTAAAACATTGAAAAAGCACGTTTCAAGTAATGTCGATTCCATTGTCTATAAAAAACACTTTGCATTAATTATGATGGCCAAAAACACAAGTTTTTGTATTGCTGTTTAGTTTCTACATATAGAGTGCTATTCATGCGTTTTTGCGTTTAGTTACCTAAGGTCAAAAACACTCATAAAACAAATTTCTGATAATCACGTTTTGTTTTACCATATAGGGTCCTAGACATGCAGTTTGCCGTTATTGTACCTAAGAAGCATAAAAAAAAAACACTCAATATACACGTTTTTGTTAGTTATTCTTTTCTCTTCATAAAGGTTTTTTTGTATGCATTTTAGTGCTTTTGTACATGAGAAACTCAAAAACAGTCAAAAGACAATTTTTTCGGTAGTTTTATTTTGTATTCCAATGTAGGATGTTTTCCATGTATTTTAGTGTTTTGGTAACTAAAACACTCAAAAACATTTAAAAAACACGTTTCTGATAATGCCGTTTTGTATCCTAATGCTTTTCATGGATTTTGGCGTATTGGTAGCCAATAATGTGAAAAACAATAAAAATATACATTTTTGGTGATGTTCTGTTTCTTCTTATAGAGTGATGTTAACGTGTTTTTGCGATTATTAACTAAGAGGACATAAAAAAAAAAAATATTATAAAGCGTTTCTCAAAATGTCTTTTCCTTTCCTTATTTTGGTTGACTTGCATGGACTGTCAAGCTTTGGCATGTAATGAGCTCAAAGTCACTCACAATACACGTCTTTGGTAACTTTGTTCTTTTCTTTAAATTACGTCCTTTGCATACGTCTTGCAGTTTTGATGCCTAGGAAGGTGATAAAAACTCAAAAGACACGTTTTTAGTAATGTTATTCTGTTTCTCCGTATTGTGTTTTTTTTACCTGTTTTAGTGTCTTGGTACACTTGTAATATACGTTTCTTGTAATAACTATTTGTTTTCCATATAGGGTACTTTGCATACATTTTGGCGTTTTTGTACATAACACGCTAAAAACACTCAAAAGACACTTTTTTGGTAAATTGAACTGTTTCTTGATATAGAGTGCTATTCTTGCGTTTTAGCATCTCTTTTAGCGTCTCTAGTAATGTCTGCGTTTCCCTATATAAAGTACTTTGCATGCATATTGGTGTTTTCTGCGTAAAAAAAGATAAAAACGATCAAAATACACGTTTATGGTAACGTTAACTATTTATCCATAAAGTGTTTTTTTTTTTTTTTTCAATGCGTTTTAATGTTTTGGTACGTAAGTAGCTCAAATACACTTAAAAGAGATGTTTTTGGTAATATTGATTCGTTTTCCCATATAGGGTCCTTTCCATGCTTACTATCGTTTTGGTGGCTACCACGCTCATAAACATTCAAAAGACATGTTTCTGGAAATCTCCTTTCTTTCCTCATAAAGGGTGTTTTGCATGTACTTCGGTCTATTTGTTCCTAACAATGTGAAATACACTCAAAATACTCCTATTTGGTAATGTTCTTCTGTTTCTCAATATAGAGCGCTGTTCTTTTTTTTTTTTTTTTTTTTTAGCGTTTTCATACCTAAGAAGCTCAAAAACACTCCTAATATGCGCATCTTGTAATGTCTTTACCCTTCACCATATAGGGTACTTTGCATGCATTTTGGCATTTTTGAACATAAAAAACTCATTAACAATCACATCACATGTTTCTGGTAATATTATTATGTTTCTCGAGAAAAGATGTTTTCCATACGTTTTAGCGTTTTGGTACGAAAGCTCAAAAACAATGAAAAGAGATGCCTTGATAATGTTGTTTTGTTTTCGCATATAGGGTGATTTCCATGCTTTTTAGTGCCTAACACGCTAATAAACTCTTAACAAACACGTTTCTCGAACATTTTTTTCCTCATATAGCGCGCTTTCCATACATTTTGGCCTTTTGGTTCCGAACAATATGAAATACACTGAAAAAAATAAATAAATAAATTGTTGATAATATTTAGTTTCTCCATATACAGTACTATGGATGTGTTTTATCGATTTGGTACCTAAGAAGCTGAAAAAAACACTCATAATACATGGCTCTTGTAATGTCCTTTTGTTTACATAAACAGTGTAGTTTGCATGCGTTTTGGCGTTTTTGTTCTTAAATCTCAAAACCACTAAAATTATGTTTTTTGGTATTTTTTTTTTTTTTTCACAAAGTATGTTTTGCATGCGTTTTTAGCGTTTTGGTACGTAAGAAATTAAACAAAAACACTTAAAAGACATGTTTTTCGTAATAATGTATTGTATTCCTATATAGGGTGAACTTTATTCTTTATAGCGTTATTTATGCCTACCACTCTCAAGAACACTCAAAAGACACGTTCCTGGTAATGCCATTTCGTTTCCCCATTTATGTGGCTTTGTATAAATTTTGGTGTTTTGGTTTCTAATAGTTTGAAAAAAAAAAAAACACTAAAAATACAGCTTTTTGGTAAGGTTCTGTTTTTCTTCATATAGAATGATATCCATACCTTTTTAGCATTTTGGCATCTAAAAAGTAAAAAAAAAATACTCGTAATGCAACATTATCGTAATTTTTTTTTTTTTTGTTTCTTCCTATAATATACTTTCAATGCATCTTGTATTTTATACGTAACAAGATTAAAAACGCAAAGAATCTTTTTTTTTTTTGTAATTTTATTGTTTCACATGAAGGTTGATTTCCTTGCATTTTAGCATTTTCGTAAGTAGCTCAAAACACTGAAAAGAAAGGTATTTTGGTAATGTTTTGTTTTCCCATGAAGTGTGCTTTCCCTGCTTTTTAGCGTCTTGGTGCCGAGTATACTCAAGGAACATGTTTTCCGAAATTTTGTTTGCTTTCCTTATATAGAATAATCTGAAATCATTTTGGTGGTTTGGTACCTAACAATGTGAAATGCCCTGAAAATACACGTTCTTTGGTAATGCTGTTTTCTTTCTCCATATAGATTTCTATTCATGCGTTTTTGAGTTCTGGTACCTAAGATACCGAAAAAAAACAACACTCATAGTAAGCGTTTATTGTAATGTTCTTTCGTTTCCCTTTATAGGGTATTTTCTATGCATTTTGACGTTTTTGTACGTAAGAAGCTGAAAATGCTTATTTTTTGGTAATATTATTCTCTTTCATCAAGGATTTTAGCGTTTTAGTACGTAAGAAGCTCAGAACACTCAAAACACTTTTTTTTCTTTGTAAAGTTGTTTGTTTCCCAATATATAGTGCATTTTTAGAGTTTTGGTGCCTAACACGTTTATAAACACTCAAAAAGAAACATTTTTCAAAATGTTTCTTTTTCTCATATAAGGGGCTTTGTAAGCATTTTGGATCTTCGGTACCTAATAATGTGAAAAACACTTAAAATACACGATTTTGGTAATGTTCTGTATCTCGATATTAAGTGTTAATCATGTGTTTTAGCATACTGGTAACTAAAATGCTCAGTAATAATACACGTCTTTTTGTTTCCCTATATAGTTCACATTACATGCATTTTTTTTTTTGCTTTTTTTTTTTTTTTTTTGTATGTAAGATTTTGTACCCAAAATACTCTTTGTTTGGTGTCTAATTCTGACACTTCATAAAGGATGTTTTGCATGCGATTTAGCTTTGTGGTACGTAAAAAGTTCAAAAACACTCAAAAAACTCGTTTTTCTTAATGTTATCTTTTGATCCAATGTAGGGTGATTTCTATGCTTTTTAGCGTTTTAGTGTCTAACTTGCTCATAAACAGTCAAACGACACTTTTCTTGAATTCCCGTTTCATTTCCCCATATAGGGTGCTTTCCAATGCATTTTGGCATTTACGTACCTAATTATGTCAAATACACTCAAAATACACATTTTTGATAATGTTCCTCTGTTTGTCCATATAGCTGTTAATGCATTTTAGCGTTTTGGTGCCTAATAAGCTCAAAAATACTCATAATACACGGTTTTGGTAATGTCCTTTCGTTTCCCCATATAGGGTACTTTGCTTGCAGTTTGGCGCTTTTCTGGAAAAAATAAATTTTTTTGGTTTTAGTTTTGGTAATGTTATTTAGTTTTTCCTTAAAGGGTGTTTTGCATGCGTTTTTATCATTTGGTATGCAAAAAGTAAAAAAAAAAAATACTCAAAAGACACGTTTTTGGTAATGTTGTTCTGTATTCCCTTATAAGGTGAATTCCATGCTTTCAAGCGACGGGGTGACTAACACGAACAAAAACACTCAAAAACGCGTTTCTGTTAATGTTTCGTTTTCCCGTATAGGGTGCTTTCAAAGCATTTTGGCATATATATATATATATATATATATATATATATATATATATATATATATATATATATATATATATATATATATATATATATATATATATATATATCGTTCACTTTCACATATAGAGTGCTTTGCATGAATTTTGGCGCTTTTGTACCTAACAATGAAAAATACATTCAAAATTCACTTTTTTGGTAATGTTGTCCGGTTTCTCCATATAGACTGATATTCATGCATTTTAGCGTTTTGGTACCGAAGAAACTCAAAACATTAATAATACACCTTCCTTCCTACATAAAAAAAAAGAAAAAAAAACACGTTTTTTTTGTTAAGTCTTTTCGATTCCACATATAGGGTATTTTGCCTGTATTTTGGCGTTTTTCTACGTAACCAGATCAAAAACACTTAAAACTTATTTTTTTTCTGTAATGTTATTCTCTTTCTCCATAAAGAGTGTTTCACATGCGTTTTAGTGTATTTTTTTTACGTAATAAGTTCAAAACACTCAAAAGACTCGTTTTTCGTGGTCTGTTATCCACATATAGGTTCTCATGCTTTTTTGTGTTTTGATGCCTACTACGTTCAAAAACCCTCAAAAGACACATATCTTGTAATGTCATTTCATTTCCCATATATGGGGCTTTGCAAGTTTTTCGATGTTTTGATACCTATTAATAGTAAAAAAAAAAACACTCAAAATACACGTTTTGGATAATATTCATATGTTTCTCTATGTAGAGTACTAATCATGAGTTTTATGATTTTGCTTCTTAACAAGGTGAAAAACTCTCATAACATACGTTTCTCGTAATATCTTTTAGTTTTCCAAATAAAGAACTTTGTGTGGATTTTGGCGTTTTTCTACGTAACAAAAAAAAAAAAACATTCAAAATACTCTTTTTTGGAAATATTATTATGTTTTTCCATACAGTGTGTTTTGCATGCCTTTAAGCGTTTTTGTACACAAAAGTTTAAAAAACACTCAAAAGACTCGTTTTTCGAAATGTGGTTTTGTATCATTTCATCTGGTGAATTACATGTTTTTTTTTTTTTGGGGGGGGGGGAGTTTTGGTCCCTAACGCGATGAAAAAAAAAAGTAAATATTGACAGGAAACTTTTTCTGGTGATGTCATTTCTTTTCTTTGCATAAATTTTGGCGCTTTGGTACCTAACAATATGAAAAACACTCAAAATACACGTTTGTGGTATTTTTCTTCTTCCTACATATAGAGCGCTATTTATGCCTTTAAACATTTTAATACGTAAGAATTTCAAAAACACTCATAAAAATTTTCTCTTGTAATATCTTTTCGTTTCACCATATAGTGTGCGTTACATGCATTTTAACTTTTCACTACGTAACAAGCTCAAAAACAATGAACTTACTTGGTTTTGTTAATGTTATTTTGTTTCTGCATAAAGGATATTTTGCATGATATTTTATGTTTTTGGTAGGGAGGTAGCTCCAAGACAATGAACAGAAATGTTTTTGTAATTTTTTTTTTCTTATTTAGAGTTTTTTTTCCAATAATTGTTATCATAAACACTCAAAAACCCTTTTTTGTATATCTCTTTTCTTTACCTAATATTGGATGCTCTGCTTGCATTTTTTCGTTTTGTTACCTAGCAAAGTGAAATACATTTAAAATGCACATTTTTGGTAATGTTATGCAGTTTCTCTAATATAGAGTGCTATTTATGCGTCTTATCGTTTTGGTAGCTAAGAGGCTCAAAAACACTATTATCATGTTTCTCATAATGCTGAAGCTCAAAAACACTATTATCATATGTCTCTCATAAAGTCTTTTCGTTTTCCCATATTTTTTTGCATTTTATATATATATATATATATATATATATATATATATATATATATATATATATATATATATATATATATATATATATATATATATATATATATATATATATATATATATATATATATATATATATATATATATATATATATATATATATATATATATATATATATATATATATATATATATATATATATATATATATATATATATATATATATATATATATATATATATATATATATATATATATATATATATATATATATATATATATATATATATATATATATATATATATATATATATATATATATATATATATATATATATATATGTAAGAAGTTGAAGAGGGCGCGCCTGCGAGAGGCTCACAGACTAGTCAGTGAGTCCCGCCAAAACGAGTCTTAAGGCCCTGAAGGTTTGTTGTTGTGTGGATTTTGGCGGGAGAGGCGAGCGAGAGAGAGACAGGGTGCAGAGTAGTGGTGGATTTGCCATTTGATTTGCAGGTATGTTATTGGGATTTGTTGTATTCTTTCATGGTGAAACAGTGTACATTGGGGGATATTATTGGGAGATAGGGTGGTGATTTGTACGCTTGGTTGGCAGGAGTTTGGTCTTGGCAGTGTGCTGTGGGACGTCAGTGAGGTGGCGCCGTAGCAGATACTGTGAACTAAGGAGGCTGCAGTGAGGAACTTGCTGTCCCTGGCTGCTATGGTGTTAGTACCGCCGTGCATGGAGGAAGAGCTGCAGTACTTCAGGGTAGTGGTAGTGGTGTACCTTCAGCGCGTTGGGTCGGTGTGCGGTTGGACCTATAGGGTGTGAGGGTCCTGGGGGTACTGGTTAGGGTGGGACAGTGTCAGTGGCATATAACATTTCTTGTGTTGGTGCGTGAAGTGTTTATTTCTCCTGTTTATTTGTATGTGGATTTACCCATTTTCTCATGGGATCAGGCATTTTGGAGTGCCAGCAGTGTGGCCTCTAAGAGTGTTAAGCACTCATATTTTATTTGTGTTTTCTTTATTATGTACTCATTTGTGTTTTCTTTATTATGTACTCAACCATTAAATTTTTAAATTGTGGCCCGGGTTTCTGTGAACCTAAGCAGGAGGTTTAAATTAATCAGTGGGTTCTTGTGGTGAGTGCTTGGTGAGCCTAATTAAGGTAGGTTAACTGTGCCCTAGTTTTGCACTCATTACAATTGGTAGCAGAGCGTAGTTCTATGCCCTTTTGGGGAAATTGTTTCAAACTTATGCTTGGGTCCAATGCTTTTGGCAAAATCCACTTAAGTGTTAGTGTGGCACTACTCCTGCACAATGGAGGATTTGTTGTGTTTGGGCGATGCTGATGGCCAAGGTGTAGCTGGGGTTAAAGTTGAGTGTAAGGAGGAGAGCAGGGAGGTGGAAGTGACCCCAGAGGTAGTTGATAACTTAATCAGTACCAATGCTCAGTTATCCCAAGCAGTGGCACAACTGTGTAATAAGTTTGACCAAATGGGGCACATGCAAAACATGGTGTGGTCACTTCCTGTCCCCACTATTGGAAAATTATCTGGAAGGGTACGGAGGGCCAGTGAGTTGGATGACTGGGTAGAGGATGCCACAGAGAAAATAAAGCAGCTGGGATTACAGGGCTCTGAGGGAGTGTCATACCTGTGTGGGTTCTTGGAAGGCCCAGCCCATCGAAGGGTCCGCAACAGTACTGTGAAGACTGTGTCTGATCTTTTTGATTGTTTGAGGTCTGCTTTTGGACCAGAACTGAATTATACAGACTTAGAAAAACAGCTGCATGCTCGGGTTCAACAGCCGGGTGAAGGAGTGTGGGAATTTGCTGATTCGCTGGGTGTTATTGTGGATAAAATGTACAAAGTGAGAGACAAGGGAGATAAAGAACGGCAATGGCTGCTAACTACATGGTTCTGTAGGAATTTGAGAGACAGAAAATTTGGAGTGAAGTTGGGAAAATGGTGGGAAAAGCACCAGCCTGTGAAGTGGGAGGACATGGTTCAGCGAGCAGCAGACCAAGTGAGTGAGGCTGAGCGGATTGTGAAGGAAGAAGCAGAGTTAGTGAGTGGGAAAAAGCCAGAGAGAGTTGTGAAGAGTACCCTTTCTTCACCATCTTGCTCCTTGTGTGGACAACATGGACACTTGGGATATCAGTGTGAACGGTTCAAGGAGTTGGTGTCCAAGACAAACGGGAAACGGAAGTCCTTGAGAACAAGGGGCCAGCTCTCAAGGCCTGACGACAGGGCCCCCACTACAGCTCAGATAAGGAGTGTGACTAATGTGACCGAGGAACGGAATGATGTAAAAAGAGGGAAAGTTAAGTTGTTTGGAAAGACTCTGAGGATAGATGCGTTGGTGAATGGTATACCTGTAAGTGCTATGGCTGATTCTGGTGGTGAGGTCAGTCTGGTGACAGAGGAATGGTACAAACAGCACCTCCTCCCCAAGCAAGCTGTGATCTATGGGATGGACATTCGGATTACAGATGCAAATGGGAGGAAAATTCCCTGTTTGGGTTATGTGAAGGTGAATGTGGAAATTGAGGGAAAAAGTGTTAAAGACTGTGGACTTTTTGTGAAAGGTGGTGGTGGGGAGAGTGGTGTGGTGCAGGGCACTACATTGCCAGTGTTGTTTGGGATGAATGTGTTGAAGGGAGCTGTGCACCTGGTGCTAACTGAGAAGTGGGGCAGGTGTGTCCGTGCCATTGAGGCAAAATTGAGGGTGACACAACAGCCTCTGGGGTTTGCTGTAATTCAGCAGCAACAGGATTTAGTAATCCCGACTGGTACCAGAAGAATAATGAGAGGGTTTGTGGAAAGTTTACAGGAAGTAGATGTAGATAGTGTGGTGTTGGAGCCCCTAGTGCCTGGTGAGGGCTACTGGGTGCCTGAAGGTTTGTGTATATTTCCCAGTTATACCAGAGTGGTTAAGGGTGAAGGATGGCTGTCAGTGGGTAACCTGGGACAAGCAGATGTGCAATTCAGGCCACAGTGGAAGGTAGCCAAAGTTTCTCATGGAAGGGAGGTTACTGTGGGAAGAGCTCACACACACACAGTAGCTCAGACTGCACCTCCTTCAGTGGTTAAGGAGTTCAGGGACAGACTAGGGGTGCAGGTGGATGAGAGTCAGCTTGATTCAGCACAGTTGGAGAGACTGGATGGATTGATCCATGAGTACGGAGATGTGTTTGCTGAAAACGAGCAGGATTTGGGATGTGCTACTGGAGTGGAGCATGAAATTCACCTCAATAGTGCAGTGCCCATTCGCCTTCCATACACACATATTCCTCCCCCATGTATCACTGAGGTTAAAGCTCATGTAAAGGGACTGTTGGAACAGGGAGTGATAGAGGAGAGTGTGAGCCCATATGCAGCCCCAATAGTGATGGTGAGGAAGAAAGATGGTTCGCTGCGACTTTGTGTTGATTATCGAAGGCTGAACGAGGTGACAGTGAAAGATGCCTTCCCATTACCAAGGGTACAAGACACACTAGATGCATTAGCCGGGGCACAGTATTTTTCTTCTTTTGATTTAGCTGCAGGTTATCATCAGATTCTTGTGCGGGCAGAAGATTCTTGTGGGGCAGTGGAGAGTAGGTGGCTGGGTGACTTGGGAAGGTTTGATTTTGAGGTGAAATACCGGCCAGGGAAGGAGAATGGTAACGCGGATGGATTGTCGAGGAGGCCCCAGGAATTGATTGAGGGAGGGGAGGAAGAGAAGGAGATATGGGAAACCAGTCCTAACACCTCGGTGAAAGGGGTGGCTGTGATGCAGGTATGGCGTGGTGCCAGTAAGGAGCAGCTTAGGGATATGCAACAGTCTTGTCCAGTTGCAGGGAAGTTGTGGAGACAAATGATTGGTAGAATGAGGCCAGCAGAACTAAGGCAGTTGCTACAAGTAGAGGAGTTTAAGCAATGGTGGAGAGTGAGAGGGTCCCTCATTATGAGGCATGGGGTGATCTACTGGCGTGGAAGGGAGACAGATTCTAGGAAGTGGAAAGTGGTGTTGCCAGTGAATCAGAGACAAGAAGTGCTTAAAGCCGCTCATGATCAGTGGGGTCATCAATGGGTTGCTAGAACAACGTCACTAGTGAAGGATAGGTTTGCTTGGCCAGGACTACAGGAAGACATCAAATTGTATGTGGCAAAGTGCAAAGTCTGTGTCATGGGGAAGGAGGAGGGTGTGCGGGCCAAGACTAAGTTGGGTACGTTGGAAGCCAACCGCCCCTGGGAAGTGTTGGCTGTTGACTTCACTTTGCTGGATCCGGCCAGGGATGGCAAGGAAAATGTATTGGTGGTGACGGATGTGTTTAGCAAGTTTGCCTTGGCCTTTCCTACTAAAAACCAAAAGGCAAGCACAGTAGCCAAGATCTTGGTGGAGGAGATTTTTCACCGTTTTGGTTGCCCAGAAAGGGTACATAGTGACCAGGGTAGGAATTTTGAGGGAAAGTTAGTGCAGGAACTATGCAAGTATTACCATGTAGCCATGTCTCGTACCACCCCGTATCACCCTCAATTAAATGGGATCTGTGAGAGGTTTAACCGCACCTTACATGGGATGTTAGTTACCCTTGGTCAGGAACAGCGGGAGCATTGGCCTAGGCACTTGTCAAGCCTCACTGCCATCTATAATACCACACCCCATGCTGTCACTGGTTTTTCACCCCATTATTTGTTGTTTGGTGTGGAGTCCCATTTACCTTTGGATAGGTTCTGTGAGGAAACTGATAGTGAGCCTACTAACCATAGCATGTGGATTAGGAAGCTCAGAGAGACACAGGAGGCTGCTTGGAAAGCAGCTAAGTTGAACATTAAGAGTTACCACAATACCAATAGGTGGAAGCGTCAGGAGCAAGGAAAAGCAGAGCCATTGAGGATGGGACAAAGAGTGTTGCTAAGGGACAATGCAGTACTAGGAAGGAGGAAGATTCAGCCTAAGTTTGCAGCTGAGGTGTGGGAAGTTGAGGAGGTGTTGGATGGGGTGAGTGGGGTGTATAGGGTCAGACCAGAAGGTGAGTCCGGCTGTAGTAAGGTGTTACATCGCAGTAACTTGCGTCCTTGAAATGGCAGTGAGGGCCATGCAGGGACAAGTAATGAAGTGCCAGCAGGGACAAGTAATGAAGGGCCACCAGAGGAGGAAGAAGTAGAAATGCCAGATATGACAGAAGTGTTAAAGCGCTTTGGGTTTCCAGAACCGGACTCAGAGGAACAAGCGGACTCAGTGGTTGAGCAGGAGGGAGAGGATGCCCTAGGGCCTGGTGAAGAGCCAGATGAACAGAGTGGTGAAGGCTCAGAGCAGGTTAAAGGGGTTCAGGCCCCTCAACTCAGGAGGTCTAGTAGGATTGCTGAAAGGGGTGCAACGGGTTCGTCTTGTGTTGGCTGTGGGGATTGTGCATGAGGGCATGCACAAAGTTCAGGGGGGGTGAGTGTAAGAAGTTGAAGTGGGCGCGCCTGCGAGAGGCTCACAGACTAGTCAGCGAGTCCCGCCAAAACGAGTCTTAAGGCCCTGAAGGTTTGTTGTTGTGTGGATTTTGGCGGGAGAGGCGAGCGAGAGAGAGACAGGGTGCAGAGTAGTGGTGGATTTGCCATTTGATTTGCAGGTATGTTATTGGGATTTGTTGTATTCTTTCATGGTGAAACAGTGTACATTGGGGGACATTATTGGGAGATAGGGTGGTGATTTGTACGCTTGGTTGGCAGGAGTTTGGTCTTGGCAGTGTGCTGTGGGACGTCAGTGAGGTGGCGCCGTAGCAGATACTGTGAACTAAGGAGGCTGCAGTGAGGAACTTGCTGTCCCTGGCTGCTATGGTGTTAGTACCGCCGTGCATGGAGGAAGAGCTGCAGTACTTCAGGGTAGTGGTAGTGGTGTACCTTCAGCGCGTTGGGTCGGTGTGCGGTTGGGCCTATAGGGTGTGAGGGTCCTGGGGGTACTGGTTAGGGTGGGACAGAGTCAGTGGCATATAACATTTCTTGTGTTGGTGCGTGAAGTGTTTATTTCTCCTGTTTATTTGTATGTGGATTTACCCATTTTCTCATGGGATCAGGCATTTTGGAGTGCCAGCAGTGTGGCCTCTAAGAGTGTTAAGCACTCATATTTTATTTGTGTTTTTTTTATTATGTACTCATTTGTGTTTTCTTTATTATGTACTCAACCATTAATTTTTTTAATTGTGGCCCGGGTTTCTGTGAACCTAAGCAGAAGGTTTAAATTAATCAGTGGGTTCTTGTGGTGAGTGCTTGGTGAGCCTAATTAAGGTAGGTTAACTGTGCCCTAGTTTTGCATTCATTATATATATATATATATATATATATATATATATATATATATATATATATATATATATATATATATATATATATATATATATATATATATATATATATATATATATATATATATATATATATATATATATATACTTAAAAGTTTTTTTTTTTTGTAATGCTATTGCGTTTCTCCATGAAAGGTGTTTTGTTTTCCTATACAAGCTAAATATCATTTATTTTTCTTTTATCTTTTTGGTGCCTCACGCTCTCAAAAACAATGACGAAAAACGTTTCTGGTAATGTAGTTTTGTTTCCCCATATTGAAGGCTTTACAAGCATTTTGCGCTTTGGTATCTAACAATGTGAAAACTACTGAAAAGACACGTTTTTCGTAATGTTGTTCTGTTTCTCCATGTGGTGCGTTAAAGCATTTTGGCATCTAAGAACCTCAAGAACTCTCATAATACACGTTTCTCGTTATGACTTTTCTTTATATTGTGTATGTTCTATGTTTTTTTGGCGTTTTTTTAAGTAAAAATGATCAAAAATACTCAAAATACTTGTTTTTTTGGCAGTGTTATTCTTTTTCTGTATAAAGATTGTTTTGCAGGCGTTTTTGTGTTTTTGGTATGCAAGTAGCTAAAGAACACTCAAAAAGACACGTTCTTGGTAATGTTTTTTTTTTTCCCACATAGAATGCTTCCCATGATTTTTTGCATTTTCATGCCTATCATGCTTTGCATGCTGATTGGCGTTATGGCTACTAATGGTGTGAAAAAAAAAAAAAAACGTTTTAAAAAAAGTTTTTCTTTTCCTTATAGAGTGCTATTCATACGTTTTAGTGTATTGGTGTGTAAGAAGCTCAAGAACACTCACAATACACGTGTATTCCAATTTTTTTATTTCCAATATAGGATACTTTCCATGCATTTTTGCATGCTCAATTTTTTTTTTTCTTTTCAGAATGCTTCTTTTTTTTAATGTTGTTCTGTTTCTCTATATACAGTGGTATTAACGCGTTTTTCGCATTTTGGTTCTCGTAATATCTTTTTGTTTTACTACATAGAGTACTTAACACTATAAATCCATCGGATGTTTTCCGTGCATTTTAGCACGTTTAGTTGTTCAAAAATACTAAAAAGACACGTTTACCATAATGTTTTCTTTTCTCATATAGAGTGCTTTCTATGCTTTTTAGCATTGTCTTACCTAACAGGCTCAGAATCACTTTTAAAAAATATGATTCTGGAATTTTTTTTTTTTTCCTCTCCCCATATAATGCTTTCTGTGCATTTTGTCTTTTCGTTACCTAACATTGTAAAATACACTTAAAATACATGTTTTTTTTGTAATTTTCTCTTTGTCAAATAAACAGCAATATTCATGCCTTTTTGCTTTTTAGTACTTAAAGAATCTCAAAAAAAAAAAAATATTCAAAATACACATCTCTCATAATGTCCTTTCGGTTCCCTATATAGGGTAGTTTACATGCATTTTGTTTTTTCTGTATGTAACAAGCTCAATGACACTCAAAATATTTGTTTTTTGGTTATGTTTTTGTACGTATGCTTTAAAAAAAACACTCAATACACACGTTTTTGTTGATGTTTTTATTCTCATATACGATGCGTTCTATGCTTTTCACCGTTTGCTGTCTAGCATACAAAAAAATCAAATAAATAAATAAACAAATGAAAATAAAAATATACATTTCTTGTAATACCATCTCTTTTCCACATGTATTTTGGCGTTTTTATATCTAACAATGTGAAAGACTGTCAAAATGAATGTTTTTGGTAATGATCTGTTTCTCCACACAGAATGCTGTTAACGTGTTTTTGCATTTTGGTACCTAAGAAGTTTAAAAACACTAATAATACACTTATCTCGTTATGTCTTTACGTTTCTCCATATAAGCTATTTTGCATTCATTTTTGCGTTTTTGTAAATTACAAGCAAGAAAACACGCATAATACATTTATTTGTTAATATTATTCTTATTCTTCTTAAAGGGAGTTTTGCATGCGTTTTAGTGTTTTGGTACCTCAGAAGCTCAAAACCTCTCATAATACACCTCCCTCTTAATGTACTCTTCTTTCCATATATAATGTACTTTGTATGGATTTTCGGCGTTTTTATACGTAACAAGCTCAATAGCAGTCAAAATACTTGTTTTGATAATGTTTTCTTTTTCTTTATCCATAAAATGTGTTTTGCATGAGTTTTTAGCGTTTTTGGTACGTAAGAAAATCAATAACACTCAAAGTGTACGGTTTTCATGCAATTTTTTTTTTTTTATTCCTGTATACGGTGATTTCCATGCTTTTTTTTAGCGTTTTAGTGCCTAACACTCCAAAAAAAAAAAAACTTTCCCCATAATAAAAAGGTTTTTTATGCGTTTTGGAATTTTGGTACATAAAATATGAAAAAAAAAACACTCAAAATACACGTTTTTCGTAATGTTGTTCTGTTTCTCGATATAGAGTGCTATTTATGCGTTTAAGCGTTATGGTACCTTAGAAGCTCAAAAATTTTCATAATACGCGTTTCTCCTAATGTCTTTTATATCCCGATATGGAGTACTTAGCATTCCTTTTGATGTTTTTTTTTTTTTTTTACGTAACAAGCTCAAAAAAAAAAAATTCGTAATTTTATTTTGTTTCTCCATAAAGAGCTCTTTTCGTGCGTTTTACCCTTTTGTTAAGTGCGTAACTCAAGAACAATGAAAAAAACATTTCTTGCAAAGAAACACTCAAAATATATGCTGCTTTACATGAATTTCGTCAGTTTGGTACCTAACAATTAAAGAAAAAAGCACGTTTATAGTAATTTCCGTTTTTCTATACAGTGCTATTGAAGCGTGTTTTGCGTTTTGTTACCACAAAGCTGAAAAACACTTACAATAACACTTACAATAAAATTTTTTTTTTTTTCCCATATCGGGTATTTTCCATAATTTTTAGTGTTTTGATTCCTAACACGCTCATAAATATTCAAAAGACACTTTTTTTTCGGGGAAAATCTTGTTTTCTTACACTATATATGATGCTTTCAATGCATTTTGGGGTTTTGGTAAAGTTATTTTGTTTCTCTATATAGAGTGCTATTCATTATTTATTCACTTCCCACATGTTTTACATGCGTTTTAGGGTTTTGCTCTGAAAGTAGCTCAAAACACCTGAGAGATGTTTTGGTATTTTTTTTTTTTTTCCAACATAGGGCGCCTTCCTTGCTTTTTAACGTTTTGGTGCGTAACAAGCTCATAAACACTCAAAAGAGACGTTTCTGGAAATTCCATTTTGTTTCCCCATATTTTGCTGATTTGGTACCTAACAATGTGATATACACTCAAAATATACGTTTTTGTAATTGTTCATTTGTATTCTCATATAGGTTAATTTCCATATATTTTTTTGTGTGTTATGGTTGCAAAAAACGCCCATAAAACACATTTCTGGAAATTTCATTTCGTTAGCTCATATATGGACTTTCCATTCGTTTTAGCTTTTTTGGTACCTAAGAATGTGAAAAACACTCAAATAATGTCGTCTTGTTTCTCCATATAGAGGAATGTTTAGGCGTTTTCACATTTTGCTAAGAATTTTAAAAGCATTCATAATACACATTTTTCGTAATATTCTTACGTTACCCCATATAGGTTATTTTCCATGCATTTTGGCGTTTTCCTACTTTACAAGCACAAAACACTCAAAATACTTAGTTTTATATATTTTTTTTTTCCATGCATGCATGCATGCGTTTTATTGTTTTGGTACATAAGAAGCTAAAAAAAAACAAAAAAACACACACACAAAAGACAAGTTTCTTATAATGTAGTTTTGTATTCCATATAGGGTGATTTCCATGCTCTTTAGCGTTTTGGTGCCTAGCACGCGTGTAAACACTGAAAAGACATGCTTCTGGAAATCTCGTTTCCTTTCCCCATATATCGTTTCGATGCATAAAACGCTTATAAACACTCAAAATAAACTTTTCTGGAAATTTCCTTTTGTTTTCCATTATGAATGTGAAAAATACTGAAAAACAAATTTTTGGTAATGTTTGTCTGTTTCTTCATAATGAGTGGTATTTATGCGATTTAAAAAGCTTAAAAACACTAATAATACATGTTTCTCGTAATGTTCCTTCGTTACCTCATATATGGTATTTTCAATGCATTTTGGCAATTTTGTGTGTAAAATGTTCAAAATCGATGAAAATACTTGTTTTTCGTAATGTTAATATGTTTCTCCATAAAGTGTGTTTTGCAAGCGTTTTAGAGTTTTGGTACGTAAGGAGGTCAAAAACACTGAAAAGAGACGTTTTTGAATTTTTTTTTTCATTTTTTTTCCCATATAGGGTGTTTTCCATTTCTTTGTGTGTGTGTGTGTGTGTTTTCGTTCCTAACACGCTCATAGACACTAAACACAAAACAAAAACAAAAAAAGTTTGGGGGGAAATTTCGTTTCCTTAACCTAAATAGGTCATTTCCCCAAATAGTGTGCTTTGCATGCATTTTGTCGTTTTGGTACCTTGCAATGTGAAATGTACTCAATATACACGTTTTTGGTAATGTTGTTCTATCTCTTCATATATCGTACATTTTTAAGCTTTTTAGGTTTTTGTGCCTAACACACTTACAAACACTCAAAAGACACGTTATTGGAAATGTCGTTTACTTCCATCTTATAGAGTGGTTGGCATGCATATTGCGTTAGGGCAACTAAGAATGTGAAATACACTCAAAAGGCATGTTTTTTGTATTTTTTCTGTTTTTTTTTTTTTTTCCATAAGGAATTCTTTTCATGTGTTTTAGAGTTTTCGTATCTAATAAGCTTACACTCATAATAAACGTTTCTCGTAATGTTTTTTTTTTTTTCCACATGTAAAGTTGTTCACAGCATTTTGGCGTTTTGTACGTAGCAAGCTCAAAAAATAAAAGAAAAAAGATCAAAATAATTGTTTTTGGTAGTTATTCTCCTTTCCATACAGGATTGCATATTTTTTTAGCATTTTGTTACGTAAGTAGCTCGAAACACTGAAAAGACACGTTTTTGGTAATGCTTTTTTTTTTTTCATTTCCCATATAGGGTGCTTTCCATGATTTTTAGCTTTTTGATGCCTAGCACGCTCACAAACACTTCAAAGACACATTTCTGGAAATCTCGTTCCGTTTCCCCATAGAGGGTGCTTTGTATGCAGTTTCGGGTTACGGGACCTAACAATGTGAAATACACTCAAAATACACATTTTTGGTAATGTTATTCTGTTTCTTCACAAAGAGTTTTAACGTTTTTGTGCGTAAGAAGTTCAAAAACACTCATAAGAGAAAATTCTCATAATGGCGTTTTCTTTAGCAATATAGGGTATTTTGAATACATTTTGAGGATTTTGTACATGTTTTAGTAACTAAGAAACAAAAAAGAAAGTCTTAAATCTTATAGCAGTTAGAGGAAACCCACACCGTATGTACACAATAAATAAAAAAGCTCTGGGTGCGAAAAAGATTTATGAGTTATGCTTAGGAAAGCAATGCATAGAGGCCAGAAAGAGGGCAAACAGGGTATTAGAATTAATTTTTAGGAGTATTAAAAGTAGAAGTTCTGAAGTAATGTTAAAATTTTATTTGGAACTGGTCAGACCCTGTGCAGTTCTGGTCCCCATATTACAGGAAGGATATAAGTCTATTAGAATCAGTACACAGGAGAATGTCTAAAAGGATACAGGGGATAAGGAGTATTCCTCACGAAGCGAGACTGAAGCTGTTAAATTTCCATTCTTTAGAGAGACGTAGGTTATGATGGGACCTGATAGACGTCATTAAGTGGTATAAGGGTTATAACAATGGGGACGTAAGCAAAATTCTTAAGTTCAGTAACTAAGATTGAACAAGAAATTTGGGGTTGAATCTGGAAAAACTTTAAAAAAGAGAAGAAACTGGTTCTCAAATAGAGTGGTTGATGAATAGACTCAGTAATCAGAATGTTAGTGTTAAGACATTAAGGGGCTTTAAGAGAAGATTAGACAGATTTATGAATGGGGATGATAGCTGGAAATAGGTAGGTAGGATTCATACAGGGACTGCCACGTGTAGGCCCGATGGCTTCTTGCAGCCTCCCTTACTTCTTATGTTTTTATATTCTTAAAAAAAATATATATAAATAAATAAAAAAATAAATAAATAATAATAATAATAATAATAATAATAATAATAAAAATTCCTTATTTTAGATTTATGTCACTTGAAATTATCAGGACCTTAATTTTCATTCACTCCAAAACTCACTCCATGCACACCTGGCTCCCTAATGTCACCTGAGCACCGGAAGCAGAAATATAGTAAACCATATAAAAAAAAAATAATAATAATATAAATATAATAATAATAATAATAATAATAATAACAATACTAAAAATAATAATAATAATAATAATAATGATAATAATAATAATGATAATAATAATAATAATAATAATAATAATAAAAATAACTTTCCTTGATATCATCTTCATAACTTGGATCACCCAAATCATTATCCTTTTTTTCTCATACAATTCTTCATCTAGTGTAACTGTTCCCTCGTTTTTCTCCCTCACGCTGGCATTCCAGAGCGGTGAAGGCTCACGTTTGATTAACTTAATAAGTATTAACACCACAGCAAGCAAGGAAGGAAGGAAGGGGAGAGAGAGAGAGAGAGAGAGAGAGAGAGAGAGAGAGAGAGAGAGAGAGAGAGAGAGAGAGAGAGAGAGAGAGAGAGAGAGAGAGAGAGAGAGAGAGAGAGAGAGAGAGAGAGAGAGAGAGAGAGAGAGAGAGAGAGAGAGAGAGAGAGAGAGAGAGAGAGAGAGAGAGAGAGAGAGAGAGAGAGAGAGAGAGTTTTAAAAAATGCAAGTGAATTAAGGAAGGAGAGAAGAGCGAGGGAGTTAAAAATACGAAAATGGAAGAAACGAAGAAAAGAAGAAAGGAAAGAAGAGCGAGTGGTGGTTAAAAAAAAAAACACGCAGGAAAGGAAGAAATGAAGGAAAGTAAGGATTGAAGGAAGAAAGACCAAGTGAGTGTTAGAAAATGAGTGACGGAAGGAAGAAAGAGTGTGTAAAGGATTAAAGTAAGCGAGTAAAGGAAGGAAGGAAGGAACAAAGGAAGGAAGGAAGGAGCGAAGGAAGGAAGGAAGGAGAGGAACATAGCCTTTCAAAAGTTTGACAGAAATTTCAAACCAAGAGGAAGAAGAGTGAATTCGCTTGTATGTTGGATGGGAATACGAAGGAAAGTAAGTAGGGAAAGAAGGAAGGGTGGTGGTGGAAGGAGAGAGAGAGAGAGAGAGAGAGAGAGAGAGAGAGAGAGAGAGAGAGAGAGAGAGAGAGAGAGAGAGAGAGAGAGAGAGAGAGAGAGAGAGAGAGAGAGAGAGAGAGAGAGAGAGAGAGAGAGAGAGAGAGAGAGAGAGAGAGAGAGAGAGAGAAAGGAGGTTTCAAATCCGCTTGTTTGGAGTGAAGAAGAGGAAAGAAAAAAAAGGGGAAGGAAGGTGGAGACGTGAGATTTCCTTCTTTGAGTGCGGGAAGAGGAGAGGAAGGAAAGTGAAAGAAGGAAGGGATCTCATGGATAATAAAGGAAGAATGGGGGAAGGGAGGGAGGAAGTACTAGAGATATGTGAATGAGGATATAGATTAAGAAAGGAAAGGAGGGAAGGAAGAGGGAGGAAGGAAGGAGGTAGGTAAGAAATGAAAGCCAGAGAGAGACAGACAGACAGAGAGAGAGAGAGAAAGAGAGAGAGAGAGAGAGAGTAGTAGTTAGTCAGTAGTGTTATGAGAGAAAGTCCCGCTCCTCCTTTACCTCCTTATTAAGATATGATCGTCCACTTCCAGCCCCTCACACCTAACAAGAGGCCATCGTTAACACTACGCACCAACCACCAGATACTGCCACCACTGGGGCCCTGATGGGGAGATACGGGCTCCTCCTTCCGTGACAGTGTCTGGTGAATTGTGTGTAGTAGTTCATCAAAATTAGCGTTCAGGACCTAACTACAAAGGAGTAAATTGGCCTCCATCATGCCCCAGACACTGCCATGCGAGGGACCTCTTTTGGGGAGAAGAGTGTGCCTTCCATGGCAGTGACTGGTGAGTTTGTCAAAATTGTCTTTCTGATGACCTCTTGTCCAGTGTGAGGGGCTGGACGGTTGCAGCGCCACTGTCCCCACGCTTCGTGAAAACTCGCTTCGTTTAATGCGATTCCCGCGTCGTCATCGTAAAACTCGCTTCGTTTAATGTGATTCCTGTGTCGTCATCGTGAAATTCGCTTCGTTTAATGTGATTCCCGCGTCGTTATCGTGAAACTCGCTTCGTTATCGTGAAAATCGCATCGTTATCGTAAAACTCGCTTCGTTTAATGTGATTCCCGCGTCGTTATCGTTTTTATTAATTTATTTTGGTTAACGGGAAACCTCAATCTGCAGCTGACAGACATTTTGGGCAACATGGCACGCTGATAAATACTCAAAAGACACATTTCTGATAAAGTCGTTTGTTTCACGCATCTCATAAACACTTCAGAAACATGTTTCGGGAAATATCGTTTCCTTTCGTCATATACAAATGTTTTGCTTACATTTTGGCGATTGCGAACCTAACAGTGTGAAAATAAACTTTTTTGTAATATTTTCTCTTTCTCCATATAGAGTACTATTCATACGTTTTTCTATTGTGGTACCTAAGAATCTTAAAAATTCTTATAACAATCGTTTCTAGTAAAGACTTTTCATTTCCTCATATAAAGTACTTTTCATATATGTTAACGTTTATGTACGTAATAAACACTCACAATATTTGTTTTTGTTAATAAAAGAGTGTTTTCATGTTTTATATTTTTTTTTTTGCGTTTTGGTATGTAAGTAGCTGAAAACACTCAAAAGACACGTTTTTTGTAATGTTATTTTGTATTCCCATATACGGTGCTTTCCATAATTTTTAGCGTTTTGGTGCCTAACACGCTCATAAACTCTTAAAAGATATATTTTTAGAAATCTCGTTTCCTTTACCCATGCCTAACACATACACATTTTTGGTAATATTATTCTGTTTCTCCATATAGAGTGTTATTCATGCGTTTTAGCATTATGATACCTAAGAAGCTCAAAAGTCTCATAACACAAGCTTATCGTAATGTTCCTTTGTTTCCCCGTATAGATTACTCCTCTTGGATTTTGGCATTTTTTACGACAAAGATAAAAAAAAAAAAAAAAAAAATGCTTGTTTCTTGTAATGCTCTTGTATTTCTCTATAAAGGGCGTTTTGTTTTTTTAAGCTTTTTGGAAATAGGTCAAAAGACACAATTTTGGTAATGTTGTCTTGTGTTCCTATAGACGGTGATTTTTTTGCTTTTAAGTGTTTTGTTAACTAATACGGACATCAGTACTCAAAAGACACGTTTCTGGAAATGTTGTTTCCTTTCCCCATATTGAATGTTTTTTTTTTTTTTTTTATGGATTTTTGCGTTTTATTACCTAATAGTGTGAAATACCTTCAAAAAACTCTTTTTAGTAATATTGTTCTGTTTTTCCGTATAGAGTGCTATTCATGCTTTTTTTTTTTTGGTACCTAAGAAGCTCAAAATACTCATAATACACGTTCCTCGTAGTGTTTTTTTTCATTTCTTCATACAGGGTACTTTTCATTCATTTTGACGTTTTTCTACGTAATAAGCTAAAAATACTAAAAATATTGTATTTTAGTAATGGTATTCTGTTTCTTCAAAAAAAAAAAAATGCGTTTTGCATACGTTTTACCGTTTTGGTACTTTATGTAGCTGAAAAACTCTCATAAGACACGGTTTTGGTAATACTGATTTGTTTTCCCGTATTGGGAGCTTTCTATGTATCTTAACGTTTTGGTGCCTAACAATCTCATAAACACATATTCCTGAAGATATATTCCTGTCTTTTTCATTTTTCATTTCTGGGTACTTTACGTGCATTTTGGCGTTTTTGTATTTGAAAATGTGAAAAAAAAACACTCAAAACAAAATTCTGTTTCTCCATATAGATTGCAATTCACACGTTTCAGCGTTTTTTACATAAGGTCAAAAACACTCATGATACACGTTTCTCATAATGTTTTTTTTTGTTTCTCTAAATGAGGTACTTTCCATGCAATTTGGCTTAAAAACACGTAAAATACGCGATTTTCGTAGTCAATGCTTTCAATAAATGGAGTTTTCCATACGTATTATCGTTTTGGTACATAAGTAGCAGGGTTATTACCCTGCCTTCTTACGTAATAAGTTAAAAACACGATTTTCGTAGAGTCATTGTGTTTTTTCATTAAATGTCGTTTTCCATACGCATTATCGTGTCGGAACATAAGTTCTTCTTACGTAACAAGTTAAAAACACTAAAATGTTTGTTTTTGGAAATATTATTACTTTTTTCACCATAAAGGGAGTTTTCTATGCGTTTTAGCGTTTTGGTGCGAAAAAAAGTTTAAAAACAATCAAGGGATTCTTTTTTTTTCATAATGTTGCTTTCTATATCCTTACAGGGTGATCTTCATGGTTTTCACCGTTTTGGTGTCCTAAACAATTTTAAAAAATAAAATAAAAGACTTATTTCTTGAAATTTCGTTTCCTTTGTACATATAAAAGGCTTTAGATGCATTTTGAGGTATTGCTCCCTAACAATTTGAAAATCACTCAGAATACACGTTTATGTTAATGTTGTTCTATTTTTCCACATAGGGTTCTATTCATGCGTTTTAGCGTTTTGGTACTTAGAAGGCTCAAAAAAATCACAATACACTTTCCTCGTAATGTGTTTTCCTTTCCCCTTATATGATACTTTGCAAACATTTTGTCTTTTTCTACATAAAAAAAAAACTCAAAAACACTGAAAATACTTGTTTCTGGTAAAGTTATTCTATTTCTCCGTAAAAGGTGTTTTCCATACATTTTAGTGTTTTGATACGTAAGAAGCTCAAAAACGCTAAAAAGAAACGTTTTTGTTAATGTTGTTTGGTTTTTCCATATAGGGTGCTTTCCATACTTTTCTAGCGTTTTTGTGACTAGCATATTCATAAGCATAAAGCTCATTTCTGGAAATCCCGTTTTGATACGTAAGTAGCTCAAAAAGCTAAAAAGAGACGTTTTTGGTAATGTTTCGTTTTCCTTATAAAGTGCATTCCGTGATTTTTAGCATTTTGATGGGTAACACTCTCAGAAAAACAAAAGACAAAGACGTGTCGTTTCCTTTCCACAAATAGGTTGCTTTCCATTCATTTTAGCGTTTTGGTGTCTAGCAGTGTGAAAAACAATTCTCCATACATGTATAAGGGCATTTGAATACATTATGATATTTTGGTACCCAACAATGTTAAAAACACGCAAAATACACTTTATAGTAATGTTGTACTGTTCCTCTATATACAGTGCTTTCAACGCCTTTTCACAATTTGGTAACTAAGAAACTCAAAAACATTCATAAGAAACGTTTCTCGTTATGTCTTTTCGTTTCCCATTTAGGATACTTTGAATGCATTTGGAGTTTTCTTCATGATGAGATAAAAAATATTTAAACACTTATTTTTGGTAATAATATTTTGTTTCTTGATAAATGAGGTTTTGCATGCGTTTTTAGCGTTTTGGTACGTAAGAAGTTCAAAAAACACACAAAAAAAAAACGTTTTTTTGTAATATTTTGTATCCCCATATACCGTGATTTATATGTCTTTTTGCATTTTTGTGTTTAATACGCTTAAAAACACTCAAAAGACACGTTTTAAGTACTGTCGATTCGTTTCTGCATATAGTGATCTTTGTAAATATTTTGATGATTTGGTTTCTTACAATGTGAAAACACTCGAAACATTTTTTTTTTTCATCTTGTTATGTTTTTCCATATAGAGTGATATTAATTCGTTTTCGCGTTTTGGTATCTAAGAAGAAAAGAATTATTATAAATGTTTCTCGTAATGTCTTTTCGACTCCCCATTAAGCGTACTTAGCATGCATTTTCTCGATCTTCTACACAAGAAGCTCAAAAGCACTGAAAAAAATACTTATTTTTGGTAATGTTATTCTGTTTCTTTTATAAATAGTGTAATCCATGGATTTTCCTTTTTTCGTATGCAAAAAGTTCGAAAATACTCAACAGAGGCGTTTTTCTTTATATATATATATATATATATATATATATATATATATATATATATATATATATATATATATATATATATATATATATATATATATATATATATATATATATATATATATATATATATATATATATATATATATATATATATATATATATATATATTTTTTTTTTTTCTGCTATCATATCGGGTGATTTCCAAGCTTTTTAGAGTTTTGGTGCCTAACATGTTAAAAAAAACAATCAAAAGACACATTTCTGGTAATTTCGTTTCATTTGACCATATAGATAGCTCTGCATACATTTTGGCGTTTTGATACCTAATAAAATGAAACCATTCAAAATACACTATTTTGGTAATGTTTTTTTTTTCTTCATTTAGAGTGCTATTCGTGCGTTTTAGCAAGATGGTACTTAAGTAGCTCAAAAACTCTTATAATACACGTCTCTCGTAATGTCTTTTCTTTTCCTTATATAGAATACTTTACATACATTTTGTTGTTTTTCTACGTAACAAGCTCAAAACACTCAAAACACACGTTTTTGGTGAAATTAAACTCTTTTACCATGAGCTTTGGTGATTAGGTAGGTAAGTAGCTGAAAAACACTGAAGTAAGATGTTTTTGGTGATGTTGTTTTGTTTTTCCATAAAATGCTTTATATGCTGTTTAGTGTTTTGGTTCCTAAACACTTTAAAGACGTGTTTTTGGGAATGTCAACTTTTTTTTTTCTTAGATGGTAATTTCCTTCATTTTGGCGTTTTGTACCTAAGAATGTGGAAAAAAAAAAACTCAAAATACACGCTTTTCATAATGTTGTTCTGTTTCTCCTTAAAGAATGCTATTAATGCGTTCAAGCTCATAATACACGTCTCTTGTAATGTCCTCTCTTTTTCCCACCTAGGGTACTTAGAATGGATTTTTTTTGGGGCCGATTTTGTATAAAGAAAATCAATGAAATCTCAAAAAACGTGTTTTTTGTTAGGGTTATTGTTTTTCTCCATAAATGGTGTTTTGCATACGTCTTAGCGTTATGTTACGTAAGAAGTTCAAAGGAGACTCAAAAGGCACTTATTTCGTAATGTTTTTTTTTGGATACCCTTATAGGGTTATTTCCATTCTTTTAAGCGTTTGGGTGACTAACACGCTCAAAAACACTAAAAAGACAACGTTTTTTATAATGTTGTTTTGTTTTCCGATATACAGGGCTTTCCATGCTTTTTTAGCGCTTTGGAGCATATCATACTCAGAAAAAAGACATAAATCTGTAAATATTATTTATTTTCCATGGATTTTGGCATTTTGATACCTAACAATGTGAAAAAAATTCAAAATACATATTTTTTATAATGTTGTTCTGGTTTTGCATTGCATGCGTTTTAGTATTTTGGTACGTAAATAGATTTAATACAGTGAAAAGAGGAGTTTTTGGTAATGATTAGTTTTCCCACAGAGATGCTTTTTTTCATGCTTTCGATCGTTTTGGTGCCTAGCACACTTAGAAACACCAAAAAAGAAACGTTTCTTGAAACCTCGTTTACTTTCCCGATATAGTGTGCTTTTCATGGATTTTCACGTTTTGGTTATAATAACAATGTTATAAAATGCTCTTCATGCGTTTTAGCTTTTTGGTACCTAAGACCTAAAAAGCTATAAAACACTTATTATATATGTTTCTCGCAATGTTCTTTCATTTCCATGTATTTTTCCGTTTTTGTATGTAACAAGCTCAAAAAACACTCAAACGTTTTCGGTAAAGTTAATGTGATTCTGTATGAACTGTGTATTTTCGTCCGTTTTAGTGTTTCGTTAGTTAAGATCCTCAAAACTCTCAAAATACACGTTTTTGATAATGTTTTGTTTTCCCATATAGGTTGCTTTATCTGCTCTTTAGCGTTATGGTACCTAACACGCTCATGCACACTCAAAAGACACGTTTCTGGAAATGTCGTTTCTTTTTCGTGTAGAGGGTGCTTTGCCTGCATTTTGCCGTTTTGATACGTAACACTGTGAAATACTCTGAAAATCCACGCTTTTGGTAATCTTATTCTGTTTTCATATATAGAGTGTTATTTATGCGTTTTAGCGTTTTGTGCAATATAGAGTTCATTCTATATAACAGTTTTGTATTCCCATATAGGATCGTTTTGCTGCCTAACACGCTAAAAACACACAAACGACATGTCTTTTGTCATATTTCGTTTCACCAAATAGAGTTTTTTTGCATGCATTTTGACGTTTTGGAACCTAACAAAGTGAAAAGCACTTAAAGTAAACGTTTTTAGTAATGTTCTGTTTCTCCACATAGAGTGCTATTCTCGTCATGTCCTTTCCTTTCCCCATATAGTGTACTTTGCATTCATTTTGGCCTTTTGGTACCTAACAATGGAAAAAGATCTCAAAACAGACGTTTTTGGTAATGCTGTTCTTTTTCTTCATAAAAAATGTGGTATTCTCGCTTTTAAGTGTTTTGGAACTTAAGAAACTAAGGAACACTGATAATACACGTTTTTTTGCAATATCGTTTCATTTTTTAAATGAATTTAAATATTTTTTTTTACTTTAAATTAATTTTCTTTTTACCTAACATGCTAAAAATGTTATTTTGTTTCTCAATAAAAAAAAAAAATCGCATGTTTTTTTTCAAGCGTTTTCATGCATAAGAACCTTAAAAAAATATATAACACGAAACACTCAAAATACATATTTTTCGTATTGCTGTTTTATATCCCAATACGGGTACATTCTATGAATTTTGGCGGTTTGGTGCCTAAAACACTAAAAACACTGAAAAGACACCTTTCTGGTTATGTCCTTTCGTTTCCTCATTTGATATGCGTTTTGGCGGTTTTGGTACCTATCGTTGTAAAAAATACTCAAAATACGTTTTTGGTAATGTTGATCAGTTTCTACATATGGAGTGCCATTCACGCATTTTAGCATTTTGTTACCTGAGAATGTCAAAAACTCATAATCCAAGTTTCCGGTAATATTGCTTTTTTCACCAATTAAGGTACTTTTCATACATTTTCCTGTTTCTCTACCCAAGCTTAAAAACACTCGAAATGCATGCTATTAGTAATGTTAATCTGCTTCTGCAGAAAGAATGTCAAAAACTCATAATCCAAGTTTCCGGTAATATTGTTTTTTTCACCAATTAAGGTACTTTTCATACATTTTCCTGTTTCTCTACCCAAGCTTAAAAACACTCGAAATGCATACTATTGGTAATGTTAATCTGCTTCTGCAGATTTAGTGTTTTGTTATGAAAGAAACTGAAAAACACTCAAAACACACGCTTTTCGTTATATAGTTTTGTAGTCCAATATTCCTTTCCGTGCATTTTAGCATTTTGGTACCTAACAGGATCAAAAAGAGTAAGAAGATATGTTTCAAGAAATATCGTTTTGTTACCCCATATAGAGTGCTTTTCATGCATTTCATTGCTTTGATACGTAAGAATATGATTTTTTTTTTTTTTTTTTTGTTCCTCCTTATAAAGTGGGATTGACGCATTTTAGATTTTTGTTACTTAAGAAGTTAAAAAAAAACACTCACAATACACATTTCTCGTCATATTTAATTTCCCCATATAGTGTTTTACATTCATTTTGGGGTTTAGGTACATAGCAATTAAAAAAATAACACTTGAAACAGACATTTTTTGCAAGATTGTTCTGTTTCTTCATATAAAGTGCTTTTTCACGTGTTTTAGCGTTTTGTTACCTAAGATATTAAAAAAAACACGTGTAATGCATGTTCCTTGTTATATTTCGTTTTCCATATAGGATACTTTACATGCATTTTATCGTTTTTTGTACGTAATAAGCTCAAAAAAAACTTAAAGGACGCGTTTATGGTAATGTTGTTTTGTATTTCAGTATAGAGTGTTTTCTATCATTTTAGCGTTCTGATGCCTAAAACGCAGTAAAACAATGTAAAAGCACGTTTCAAGTAATGTCGATTCCATTGTCTATAAAAAGCGCTTTGCATTAATTATGATGGCGTTTTGGTAACTAATAATGTAAAAAATACCAAAAACACAAGTTTTCGTATTGTTGTTTAGTTTCTACATATTCTACTACATGTTTCTACTATTCACGCGTTTCTGCGTTTAGTTACCTCAGGTCAAAAACACCCATAATAATTTTTTTTTTTATAATTTTTAATAATGCATTTTTTATTTTTTTTTCCTTTTTATTGTACGTAAGATTTTGTACACAAAATACTTTTTTTTTGGTATCTTATTCTGACACTTCAAAAAGGATGTTTTGCATGCGATTTAGCTTTTTGGTACGTAAAAAGTAAAAAAAAAAAAAAAAAACACTCTAAAAACTCGTTTTTTGTAATGTTATCTTTTGATCCAATGTAGGGTGATTTCTATGCTTTTTAGCGTTTTAGTGTCTAACATGCTCATAAACAGTCAAATGACACTTTTCTTGAATTCCCGTTTCATTTCCCCATATAGGATGCTTTCCATGCATTTTGGCATTTACACTCAAAATACACGTTTTTGGTAATGTTGCTCTGTTTGTTCATATAACTATTAATGCATTTTAGCGTTTTGGTCCCTAATAAGCTCAAAAACATTCATAATACACGTCTTTGATAATGTCCCCATATAGGGTACTTTGCTTTCATTTTGGCGTTTTTTTGCAAAAAAAAAAAAAAAATGAAAATGCTAGTTTTGGTAATGTTATTTAGCTTTTTTTTTTTTTTTCTTAAAGGGTGTTTTGCATGCGTTTTATCGTTTGGTACGTAAAAAGTAAAAAAAAAAAAAAAAAAACTCAAAAGACACGTTTTTGGTAATGTTGTTCTGTATTCCCATATAAGGTGAATTCCATGCTTTTAAGCGACAAGGTGACTAACACGAACAAAAACACTCAAAAACGCGTTTCTGTTAATGTTTCCTTTCCCCGTATAGGGTGCTTTCAAAGCATTTTGGAATATATATATATATATATATATATATATATATATATATATATATATATATATATATATATATATATATATATATATATATATATATATATATATATATATATATATATATATATATATATATATATATCGTTCACTTCCACATATGTATTTTGGCGCTTTTGTACCTAACAATGAGAAATACACTCAAAATTCACTTTCTTGGTAATGTTGTCCGGTTTCTCCATATAGACTGCTATTCATGCCTTTTAGAGTTTTGGTAATGAAGAAACTCAAAATATTAATAATACACGTTTTTCGTTAAGTCTTTTCGATTCCACATATAGGGTAATTTGCCCGTATTTTGGCGTTTTTCTACGTAACCAGATCAAAAACACTTAAAACTTTTTTTTTTTTGTAATATTATTCTCTTTCTCCATAAAGGGTGTTTTACATGCGTTTTAGTGTATTTTTTGCGTAATAAGCTCAAAACACTCAAAAGACTCGATTTTCGTGATGTCTTTTATTCACATATAGGTTAATTCTCATGCTTTTTTTGCGTTTTGGTGCCTACTACGTTCAAAAACACTAAAAGACACCTATCTTGTAATGTCATTTCATTTCCCCTTATATGGGGCTTTGCAAGCTTTTCGGTGTTTTGATACCTATTAATATTAAAAAAAAAGACTCAAAAATACACGTTTTGGATAATATTCATATGTTTCTCTATGTAGAGTACTATTCATGAGTTTTATGATTTTGCTTCTTAACGAGGTGAAAAACTCTCATAATATACGTTTCTTGTAATATCTTTTAGTTTTCCATATAAAGGACTTTGTGTGGATTTTGGCGTTTTTCTACGTAACAAACAAAAAAACACTCAAAATACTCTTTTTTGGGATTGTTATTATGTTTTTTCCATGCAGTGTGTTTTGCATGCCTTTAAGCGTTTTTGTACGCAAAAGTTTAAAAACACTCAAAAGACTAGTTTTTCGTAATGTGGTTTTGTATAATTTTATTGAGTGAATTACATGCTTTTATTTTTTTTAGAGTTTTGGTGCCTAACGCGCTGAAAAAGAGTAAATATTGACAGGAAACTTTTTCTGGTGATGTCATTTCTTTTCCTTGCATAAATTTTGTCGTTTTGGTACCTAAAATATGAAAAACACTCAAAATACACGTTTGTGGTAATTTCCTTCCTCCTCCATATAGAGTGCTATTCATGCCTTTGAACATTTTGATACGTAAGAATTTGAAAAACACTCATAAAAATTTTTTCTTGTAATGTCTTTTCGTTTCACCATATAGTGTGCTTTTCATTCATTTTAACTTTTCACTACGTAACAAGCTCAAAACAATGTTGTTATAATTTTTTTTTCTCATTTAGAGTTTTTTTCCAATAATTGTTATCATAAACACTCAAAAACCCTTTTGTGTATATCTCTTTTCTTTACCTAATATTGGATGCTTTGCTTGCATTTTTTTCGTTTTGTTACCTAGCAAAGTGATATACATTTAAAATGCACATTTTTGGTAATGTTATGCAGTTTCTCTATATAGAGTGCTATTTATGCGTCTTATCGTTTTGGTAACTGAGAAGCTCAAAAACACTATTATCATATGTTTCTCATAAAGTCTTTTCGTTTTCCCATATATAGTATTTTTTGTGCATTCTTATATATATATATATATATATATATATATATATATATATATATATATATATATATATATATATATATATATATATATATATATATATATATATATATATATATATATATATATATATATATATATACTTCAGTAAACTTACAATGCTTATTTTTTTGTAATGCTATTGTGTTTCTCCATGAAAGATGTTTTACATGCGTTTTAATGTTTTGGTAGGTAAGTTGCTTAAAAACTCTCAAAAGACCCTTTTTTTCTTTTCCCATATAGGGTGTTTTGCATGCTTTTTAGCGTTTTGGTGCCTAACACGCTCATAAACACTCAAAAGACATGTTACTAGAAATATTTATTTTCACAGTGTAGGGTGCTTTAAATGTATTTTGGCGTTATTGCAACTAACAATGTGAAACATATTCAAAACACACGTTCCTAATCACTCAAAATACTCCTTTTCTGAAAAATCTATTTTCCTTTCCCATTATAGGGTGCTTTTCATGCATTTTGGCGTTTTGGTATCTAACAAAATGAAATACAATCAAAATTCACGTTTTTGGTAATGTTTTGTTTGGTACCTAAGCTAAAAATTCTCACATAATGCACGTTCCTCGTAATGTTCTTTTCTTTCCCCATATGAGATATTTTCCATACATTTTTTGCGTTTTTGTATGTAACAAACTGAAATACACTCAAACTTTTTTTTTTATAATGTTATCTTATTTTTTTCCATAAAGGGTATTTTGCAAGCGTTTTATTGTTTTGGTACTATTGCTGTTCAAAAACATTCAAAGAAACGTTTTCCTTAATGTTTTTTATATTCCCATATAGGTCGATTTCCATGTTTTTTTTTACGTTTTGGTGCTTAGCATGCTCTTAAACACTGAAAATACATGTTTCTGGAAATTTCCTTTCCTTTCTACATATAGTGTGCTTTGGAAGCATATTTCCGTTTGGTACGTCAGAATGTGAAATACTCTCAAAATACACGTTTTTGTAATGTTGCTCGGTTTTTCGACATAAAGTGCTAATCATTTTTCGTTTTCATACCTAAAAAGTTTAAAAAATACATATAATTCACGTTTCTCGTCATGTCATTTCATTGCATGCATATTGGTATTTTTCTACGTAAAAAAATCAAAACACTCAAAATTCTTGTTTTTGGCACTTTCTTTTTTTTTTATTTTTTTGCATAAAGTGTTTTGCATGCGTTTTATCGTTTTGCTACGTAAGAAGTTGTCTTTTTTGTAATGTTTTGTTTTCCTATACAAGCTAAATTTCATTTTTTATTTACTTATTTTTTTTTTGTGTGTCTCACGCTCTCAAAAACAATGAAGAAAAACGTTTCTGGTAATGTCGTTTTGTTTCCCCATATAGAAGGCCTTACCAGCATTTTGCACTTTGGTATCTAACTATGTGAAAACTACTAAAAACACACATTTTTCGTTATGTTGTTCTGTTTCTCCATGTGGTATGTTATTCATGCGTTAAAGCGTTTTGGCACCTAAGAACCTCAAGAACACTCATAATACACGTTTCTCGTTATGACTTTTCTTCATATTGTGTATGTTCTATGTATTTTGGCGTTTTCTTTAAATAAAAAGATAAAAGATACTCAAAATACTTGTTTTTTTTGCAGTGTGATTCCTTTTCTGTATAAAGAGCGTTTTGGAGGCGTTTTTGTGTTTTTGGTATGCAAGTAGCTAAAGAACACTCAAAAAGACACGTTTTTGGTAATCTTTTCTTTTCCCATAGAGAATCCTTCCCATGATTTTTTTGCATGTTCATGCCTATCATGCTCTGCATGCTGATTAGCGTTATGGCTACTAAAGGTGTAAAAAAAAAACAACAAACATTTTTAAAAAAGTTTTTTTTCCGTATAGAGTGCTATTCATATGTTTTAGTGTATTGGTGTGTAAGAAGCTCAAGAACACTCACAATACACGTTTCTTCCAATGTCTTTTTGTTTCCAATATAGGATACTTTCCATGTATTTTTGCATGCTCAATTTTTTTTTTTGAATATTTCTTTTTTGTAATGTTGTTCTGTTTCTCTATATACAGTGGTATTAACGCGTTTTCGCATTTTGGTTCTCGTAATGTCTTTTTGTTTTACTACATAGAGTACTTAACACTATAAATCCATCGCATGTTTTCCATTTTAGCATTTTTGTACGTAAGTAGTTCAAAAAATAATAAAAAGACACGTTTATTGTAATGTTTTCTTTTCTCATATACGGTGCTTTCCATACTTTTAAGCATTGTCTTACCTAACAGGCTCAGAATCACTTAAAAAAATATGATTCCGGAAATTTTTTTTTCTCTCTCTCCTCATGTAATGCTTTCCATGCATTTTGTCTTTTCGTTACCTAACAATGAAATACACTTAAAATACATGATTTTTGTAATGTTCTCTTTGTCAATAAACAGCAATATTCATGCCTTTTTGCGTTTTAGTACTTAAAGATTCTCAAAAAAAAATTTCATAATGTTCTTTCGGCTCCCTATATAGGGTAGTTTACATGCATTTTGGTTTTTCTGTATGTAACAAGTTCAATAACACCCAAAATATTTGTTCTTTGGTTATGTTGTGGTACGTAAGCTAAAAAAACACTCAAAACAAACGTTTTTTTGATATTGTTTTTATTCTCATATACGATGCGTTTTATGCTTTTCAGCGTTTGCTGTCTAGCATGCAAAAAAAAAAAAAATAAATAAATAAATAAATAATTAAATGAAAATAAAAATATACATTTCTTATAATGCCATCTCGTTTCCATATGCATTTTGGCGTTTTCATATCTAACAATGTTAAAGACTGTCAAAATGCACATTTTTGGTAATGATCTGTAATTTCTCCACACAGAATGCTGTTAACGTGTTTTTGCATTTTGGTGTCTAAGAAGATCGAAAACAATAATAATACACTTATCTCGTTATGTGCTTACGTTTCTCCATATAAGCTATTTTGCATTCATTTTTGCGTTTTTGTAAATTACAAGCTAGAAAACACGCATAATACATTTATTTCTTAATATCATTCTTATTCTTCTTAAAGGGAGTTTTTGCATGCGTTTTAGTGTTTTGGTACCTCAGAAGCTCAAAACCTCTCATAATACACATCACTCTTAATGTACTTTTTCTTTCCATATATAATGTACTTTGTATGCATTTTCGGCGTTTTTATACGTAACAAGCTCAGTAGCAGTCAAAATACTTGTTTTGATAATGTTTTCTTTTTCTTTATCCATAAAATGTGTTTTGTATGAGTTTTTAGCGTTTTGGTACGTAAGAAAATCAATAACACTCAAAATACACGGTTTTCATGTTATTATTATTATTTTTTTTCTTTAATTCCTATATACGATGATTTCCATGTTTTTTTTTAGCGTTTTGGTGCCTAACACTCCAAAAAAAAAAAGCTTTCCCCCTTAATAAAAAGTTTTTTTATGCGTTTTGGAATATTGGTACCTAAAATAAAAAAAATAAAAAAACACTCAAAATATACACTTTTTTTGTAATGTTGTTCTGTTTCTCGATATTTAATGCTATTTATGCGTTTAAGCGTTATGGTACCTTAGAAGCTCAGAAATTTTCATAATACGCGTTTCTCCTAATGTCTTTCATATCCCGATATGGAGTACTTAGCATGCATTTGGGTGTTTTTTTACGTAACAAGCTCAAAAAAAAAAAAAAAAATTTCGTAATTGTATTTTGTTTCTCCATAAAGAGCTCTTTTTCGTGCGTTTTAGCCTTTTGGTACGTGTGTAACTCAAGAACAATGATAAAGACATTTCTTGCAAAGAAACACTCAAAACACGTTTTTTTTTTTTTTTTAATATCTTTTATTTTCCCAATATATGCTGCTTTACATGCATTTCGTCAATTTGGTACCTAACAATTAAAGAAAAAAGCAGAATATTCACGTTTATGGTAATTTCCGTTTCTCTATACAGAGTGCTATTAAAGCGTGTTTTGCGTTTTGTTACTACAAAGCTGAAATACACTTACAATAAACGTTTTTTGTAATGTCTTTTCGTTATTCCATACTTTGCATGCATTTTGGCGTATTCCTACATAGCAATGTGAATAACTCAAAAGCTGAAAAACACTTACAATAAACGTTTTTTGTAATATATTTTCGTTATACCATAATTTGCATGCATTTTGGCGTTTTTCTATGTAGCAATGTGAATAGCACTCAAAACAAATGTTTTTGGTACTGATACATTGTATGAACGCTCTTCACGCGTTTTAGCGTTTTGTTAACTAAGGAGATCAATAATAAAAATATAGACTTTTGGTAATATGGTTTTGTTCCATTATATAGGGTACTTTGCCTGCATTTTGCTGCTTTTGTTCCTAACAAGCTCAAAAATACTAATAGTACACGTTACTCTATGTTATTTTGTTTCTCTACAATGGGTGTTTTGTTTGCGTTCTATGGTTTTGGTACTTAAGATACTAAAAAACACAAAAATATTTTTTTTTGTTAATGTTGTATTGTATTCCAATATAGGGTGCTTTCTATGCATTTTAGGCTTTTGGTGCCTAAAACGCTCAAACAACAAAAGACACGTTTCTGGTAATGGCATTCCGTTTCCTCATATAGAGAGATTTTGGTGTTTCGGTAGCCAGATATGTGAAAAAGTCTCAAAATACACATTTTTAGTAATGTCGTTTTCTTTCTCTTTGTTTATAAAAGGTGTTTGAAAAGCATTTTAACGTTTTGATAATAAAGAAACTTAAGACACTAAATACATGTTTTTTGCTAATGTTGCTTTGTAAATCCATATAGAGTGATATCCATGCTTTATAGCGTTTTGGTGCCTAAAACGATGAAATTAGTGAAAAGGCATGTTTCTGGTAATGTCATTCTGTTTCCCTATAGAAAGAACTTCTTTTTTATGCATTTTGGGTTTTTGGTGCCTTACAATGACAAAATCACTCGATAGACACGTTTTTGATAATGTTCTGTGTGCTATTTACGCGTTTTAGCGTTTTTGTTACATAAGTTCACGTTTCTGGTAATTAAGTTTTGTTTCACCATATAGGGTATTTTGCATGCAGTTTGCCGTTTTTCTTTCTAACAAGCTCAAAATTACTCAAAATATATATTTTTGCTAATGTTATTCTGTTTTTCCATAATGTGTGTTTTGCCTGCGTTTTATCTGTTTCACACTTAAGAAGCTAAAAAACACCAAAAAACACGAGTTTTTTGATATTGTTGTTTACATATAGAGTGCTATTCATGGGTTTTTGAGTTTTGATACCTAAGAGGCTCAAAAAGTAAAAAAAAAATTACCCGTTTCTGGAAATATCATTTTATTTCACATGATTTTTAGCATTTTGGTACCTAACACGATCAAAAGCATTTAAAACACACATTTCTAGTAATATTGCGTTTCCCCCTATAGAGTGATTTTGCGTTTTTGTACGTAACAATGTGAAAATACTGAAAATACACGTTTTGGGTAATGTTCTTATGTTTCTCCATATAGACTGCTATTCACGCAATTTTCCGTTTCGTTAGCTAAGCAGCTCAAAAACACTTATTACACACGTGTTTCAGAAAAATCCCTTTGTTTTCCCATATAGAGAGGTTTGCATGCATTTAGCAGTTCTAGTATCAAACGAGCTAAAACAATACTCGTTTTTGGTAACTTTTTTTTTTTTTTCAAATCACATGCTTTGCATGCATTTTTGTGTCATGAACATAAGGAGAAAACACTAAAAGACTCACGTTTTTGGTAATGTTGTTATGTTTCTCTATATCAAGTGTTTTTTTACGTGTTTTATTGTTCTGGTACCTAAGAAGCTCAGGAATTCTCATTATACACGTTTTTGGTGATATCCTTTCGTTTCCCAATATTGAGTAATTTACATACACTTTGGCGTTTTTGTACGTAAGAAGCTCAAAAACAATAAAAAATCAGGTTTTGGTAAAATTATTCTGTTTCTTCGTAAAGATTGTTTTGTATGCGTTTCACCGTTTTCGTGTGAAAGAGGCTTATAAACACTCAGAATAAATGTTTTTTTTTTATATTGTTGTTCACGTGCTTTTCATGTTTTTTTTTTTGTTTCATTTTGGTGCCTAACACACTCAAAAACACTCTAAAGACACTTTTGACACTGATAATGTAATTTCCTTTCCCATATAGAGTGCTTTGCATGCATTTGGCGTTTTAATAACAAACAATGTGAAAAAACACTCAAAATACACTGTTTTAGTGATATTCTATTCCTGCATATAGTCTATTTTTGCATGCGTCTTTTGTAATGTTTCCTTTATTCATATAGGGTGCTTTCCTTACTTTTTAGGATTTTTGGTGTCTAACACGCTTATTACAACACAATAGATGCGTTTATATATATATATATATATATATATATATATATATATATATATATATATATATATATATATATATATATATATATATATATATATATATATATATATATATATATATATATATATATATATATATATATATATATATATATATATATATATATATATATATATATATATATATATATATATATATATATATATATATATATATATATATATATATATATATATATATATATTTCCTTTTTTTTCCATATAGGGATCTTTCCATCCAATTTTGCGTTATGGCACCTTACAAGGTGCCATAACTTACTTATACATTCAAAATACACGCTTTTTGGTAATGTTCTTTTTCTCTATAAAAAAATGTTTTATTAATGCGTTTTTAGCTTTATCGTACCTCAACAACATTCATAATAGGTACACGTTTCTAGTAATGTCTTTTCATGTCTCCATATAAGGTTCTTTGGATGCATTTTGGCGTTTTTGTAAGTAACAATCAAAAAAAATATCGAATTAGTTGTTTTTTAGTAATGTTGTATTGCTTCTCCGTATAGTTTCTTATTATTGTGTGTTTTATCGTTTTGGTACTTAAGAATCTCGAAAACACTCATACTATATCTTTCTTTTAGTGACTTTTCGTTTCCGAATACTTTCCATGCATTATAGTATTTTTCTCCGCAACAGGGTAAAAAAAAGAGTGTTTTGACTGCTTTTTAGCGATTTGGTATGTAAATTTCTTACAACACTGAAAAAAGACGTTTTTGATAATGCTTTTTGGTTTTCCCATATAGGTTACTTCAAATTCTTTTCAGCGTTTTGGTGCCTAACACTTTCATAAACACTCAACAGACACGTTTATTGAAATGTCGTTTCGATAAACTGTTCTTACTTAACAATATGAAATACACTCAAAATAAATATTTTTTTTTATGATACTCTGTTTCTCCATATAAAGAGTTGTTCATGCGTTTTATTGTTTTGGTACTTAAGAAACTAAAAAACACTAATACTACACATTTATCGTAATATCGTTTTGTTTCCCCATATAGGTTATTTATCATGCTTTTTGGCGTTTTTCTACATAACAAGTTCAAAAACACTCAAAATACTTGTTTTTTGGTAACATCACTCTGCTTCTCCATAAAGGGTGTTTTTCATAAATTTTTGCGATTTAGTACGTAGGTAGCTCAAAAAACCTCAAAAGACACTTTCTTGGTATTGTTGTTCTGTTTTTCTATACAATATTGCTTTCCATGTTTTTTTTTTTTTTAGCGTTCTAACATGCACAAATACATTTAAAAGATTTTATTTGTTATTCATTTTTTTTTTATGTTTTGTTTTCCTATTTAGGGGAGTGCGTGCATTTTGGCGTTTTGGTACCTAACGATGTAAAAAAAATTAAGAATACACGTATTTGGTAATGTTGTTCTGTTTTTCCATATATAAAGTTGTGCTCAGAGAGAGAAAACAATTGATTTTCATAGGAGACCAAAAGCAAATATGTATATCTAAGCAATATAGGAAAAAAAAAAAAAATACACGTCTCGCAGCGGGTGAAATTCATGCGAGTTAACGTTTCGGTACATAAGAAGCTCAAAAGCACCTATAACAAACCTTTCACGTAATGTTCTTTCGTTCCCCCATGTAAGGAACTTTCTAAGAAGCTGAAAACACTCAAACTACACGTTTTTGGTAAAGTTATGATATTTTCCCATAATTGTGTTATGCAGGCATTTTAGCGTTTTGGCTCAGAAGTAGCTCAAAAACACCGAAAGTAGAAGCTTTTAGTAATGTTTGTTTTTTTTCATATGGTGTTATTTTCATGCTTTTTTGCATTTTAATACCTAGCGCGCTCATAAATACTAAAGACACGTTTCTAGAAATCTTGTTTCTTTTCCCCATATACAGTGTCTTGCATTCAGTTTGGCTTTTTGGTAGTACAAAGTGAAATACACTTAAAAGTTCTACAGTTTCTCAATAATGAGTGCTATTTTTGCATGCGTTTTGACATTAGTCTACCTAACAAACTCAAAAAAAACTCAAGATATCTTTTCTTTATAATGTTATTCTGTTGTTTTGTATGCGTTTTAGCGTTTTACTACGCAAGTAGCTCAAAAACACTCACACGACACTAACAATGTGAAATACACGTAAAATACACGTTTTGTTAATGTTTTTTTTCTGTTTCTCCATATACAGTGGTATTAATGCATTTTATTGTTTTGGTAACTAATAAGTTCAAGAACACTCATAATAGATGTTTCTCGTATTCCTTTTTTTTTTCTTTTTTGTTTGTTTCCACATGTGAAGTAGTTTGAAGCATTTTGGCATTTTTGTAACATTCTCAAAAACATTCAAAATAATTCCATTTGATATTTAGCTTGTTATCCATACAGATATACATGTGTTTTGGCATTTTCTTATGTAAGTAGCTCAAAACACTGGAAAGAGACCTTTTTGTTAAGGTTCTTTTGTTTTCCCCTTACAGGGGGCTTTCCATCCTTTTTAGCGTTTCGTTTCCTAGCACGCTCTTAAACACTCGAAAGACACATTTCTGGAAATCTACTTTTCTTTCTCCATATAGAATGTTATCTATGCTTTTTGGCGTTTTAGTACCTAACAATGTGAAATACTCGTACATTAGAAATGTACCTGTTTTGTAGTGTTTTTGTTTCTCAATATAGAATGATATTCATTTTAGCGTTTTGGTACCTGAGCTCAAATACTCGTAATATCTTCTTTCCCTATATAGAATACTTTCCATGCATTTCTGGCATTTTTTCTACTTAACAATCTGAAAAACACTCCAAATACACGTTTTTAATATGAATATACTCTTTTCCCGTGAAGGGTGTTTTACATATGTTTTGGTGTTTTGGTAAGTAGCTCAAAGCACTAAAAAGATGCGTTTTTGTTAAAGTCGTTTTGGTTTTACTTATAGGGCGTTTTCCAAGCTTTTTAGTATTTTGGTTTATAGCGCGGTCATAGACACTCAAAAGTAATGTTTCTGGGATTTTCGTTTTCTTTCACAATATAAGTTGTTTTTTTTTAATGCTTTTCGGCGTTTTGATACCTAACAAAGTGAAAAACATTCAAAATACTTGTTTTCGGTTTTTATTTTTCTTCTTTTTCTCTATAAAAGGAGTTTTGCATACGTTTTAGCGTTTTGGTACATAAGTGGTTGAAAAACATTCAAAAAACTAATTTTTGTTAATGTTTTATTCTTCTATACAGTATGATATCTATGTTTTTTTTTACGTTTATGGTGCCTAAGACGCTGAAAAACTCTCAAAAGACATTTCTGTTAATGTCGTTTCGTTTCCCCCATATTGGTGGTTCTGCATGCATTTTGGTGTTTGGTACCTAACAATGTGAAAAAAAAAATATATATACGTCTTTGGTAAAGAAGTTTTGTTTCGCCATACAGAGAGCTATTTATGCCTTTTAACGCTTTGGTACCTAAGAAGCTTAATAACTCTCATAATACACGTTTCTTTTAGTGTTTTCTTTCCCCATATAGAGTACTTTCCATGCATTTTTGTACGTAACAAACTCAAAAACTCTGAAAATTCACGTTTTTGGTAAAGTTATACTGTTTCTCCATAAAGGAGTTTTTGCTACGTAAGTAGCTTAAAAACACCGAAAAGAGAAGTAATTGGTAATGATGTACTGTTTTCCATAAAGGGTACTTTATATGTTTTCTAGCGATTTGGTGCCTAACACGTCCATAATCACTCAACAAAGACGTTTCTTGCAATGTCGTTTCCTTTCCCCATATAAGGTGCTTTACATACATTTAAATTTTTTGGTACCTAACTGTGAAATACACTAAAAAATGCATGTTTTTTGGTAGTGTTGTTCATGCGTTTTAGTGTTTTGGTACTTGATAAGCTTAAAATTATTCTTAAAACACGTTTCTCATAATGACTTTTTTCTCCCCATAAAGGTTCTTTTGCATGCATTTTGGCGTTTATGTACGTAACAACCACAAAAAACACTGAAAATGCTTGTTTTTGGTAATATTTTTTTTTGTGTTTCCATATAGTGTGTTTCGCGTGCGTTTTAACATTTTGGTACATATGTAAATAAAACAAATCAAATTTTGGCTTTTTTCAAGCTTTTTTGAATTTTGTTGTCTAATATGCACAAAAATGCTCAAGAGATACGTTTCTATTAATGTATTTTTTTTTCCCATATAGTGCATATTCCATGGATTTTGGCGTTTTACCAAAACACTGAAAATACATATTTTTTGGTAATATTGTTGTTCCTCCAAATGGAGTGCTATTAAACGATTTTTAGCTTTTTGGAACCTAAGAAATACTCCTAAAACACTTTTTTTTTACAATGTTCATTCGTTTTTCCATTTTTCCCGTTTCATTTTTTATATTGTTATTCTGTTTTTTATACGTAACAAGCTATATATATATATATATATATATATATATATATATATATATATATATATATATATATATATATATATATATATATATATATATATATATATATATATATATATATATATATATATATAAACATTCAAGATACACGATTTGTCATAATTCTGTTCTAATTTTCAACATAGAGTTTTGTTCAACGCATTCTCGCGTTTTGGAACCTAAGAAGCTCAAAAATACTTTTTATACACGTTTCTCGTAATGTTCTTTCCTTTTCCCATATAGGATACTTTGCATGCATTTTAACGTTTAAGTACGTAAAAGCTCAAACTCTCAAAATACTTATTTTTGGTAATATTACTCTGTGTTTCAATTAAGAAGGTTTTGCATCATTTTTAGCGATTTAGTAGGAAAGAACCTCAAAAACACTGAAAAGCAACATGTTTTATAAAATTTTGTTTTCCAGAATACCGTGCTTTCCATGTTTCTTTTTCGCTTTTTGTTATCTAACAGGCACAAAAATAATTATAAGATAGGTTTCCTTTAATATTGTTTCATTTAACCGTAGAGGGTGCAATGAATGCATTTTGGCGTTTTCTTATCTAACGATGTGAAAATCACTAAAAACCGATATTTTTTAAATGTTCTGTTTCATCACTTAATACTATTTATACGTTATAGCGTTTAGGTGCCTAAGAAGTTATTAAATACTCAAAATACACGTCTCTCATAATGTTCTTTTGGGGGTCTTGTACGTAACTCGCTCATAAACACTGAAAATACACGTTTTTATTAAAGTTTTGCATGTTTTTCTGTCCGTAAATGGCTAAAAACTCAAAAAGACACGTTTTTGGTGATACTATTTTTTCCCCCATATAGGGTGTTTTCCAAGCCTTTTTAGAGCTTTCGAACTTACCATGAACCAGAAGACACTCAAAAGATATATTTTTGAAAAAGAAGTTTCAATTCTCCATAAATGGTGCATAGAGGGTGCATTTTGATATCTAAGAATGTGAAAAACTCTTAAAATTCACGTTTTCGATTTTTTTTTTTTTTTTCCATATAGAGTGTTTTTCATGCGTTTTAGCGTTTTGGTACACAAGGAACATTCATAATATCCATTTCAAGTAATGTTCTTTCATTACCCGGTATAGGGTATTCTTAATGAATTGCGTCGTTTTTATCCGTAACATGCTCAAAACATTAAAAAAACTAGTTTTTGGAAATGTTATTTTTACTCTATTAAGGGTGTTTTGCTTGCGTTTTAGAATTTTGGTACGTAAGAAGCTCAAAACACTCAAAAGACACGTTTTTCGTAATGTTCTTTGGTATTCGTATATAGGGTTATGCTTTTTAGCATTTTGATGTACAAAATCCTCATAAACACTCCAAAAACATGTATATGGAAATGTAATTTTTTTTCCCTATATACGGTGAACTCAATATATTTTGGATGTTTGGTACCTAACAATACAAAAAAAGACTCAAAATACACGTTTTTCGTAATGTTGATCTGTTTCTCCATATATAATGTTCCTAAAGAGTTTTTGAGTTTTGAACATTAAGAAGCTGAAAACCATTCATAACACACTTTTCTCGTAATGTCTTTCCGTTGTTAAATCGAGAATATTTTGCATGAATTTAAGCGTTTTCGTACATAATGATATGAATAACATTCATAATACGTTTTTGATGGTGTTATTCTTTTTCCTCATATAGAGTGCTATTGAGCGTTTTTTTTCAAATAAGGACTTCAATAACATTCATAATCTTGTTATGTTTCACCATATAGGGTACATTTCATGCATTTTGCCGTTTCTGTACCTAATAAGCTAGAAAAAAAAAACACTCATAACACACATTTTTGGTAATATTATTCAATTTCTCCATAACGAATATTTTGCATGAATTTTAGCGATATGGTACGTAAGACACTCAAACACTCAGACGAAATCTTTTTTGGTAAACCAAGCTGTTTTTTTTTTATTGAAAATAGGGTGTTCTTCATGCATTTTAGCGTTTTGGTGCCTAAAACGCTAAAAAAAAAAAAAAAAAAAAACTAAAAAGACACGCTTCTGGTAATTTCACATTGTTTTCCATGTTTTTAGCTTTGTCATAGGTACCTCAAAACACTGAAAAGGAACAGTTTTGGTAATGATGTTTTGTTTTTTCCATATCGAGTCCTTTCCATGATTTTTTAGCGTTTTGTTCTCTAACACTCATAAGATACGTTTCCTGTAAAGTCGTTTTATTTCACCATAGAGGGCGCTTTACATGTATTTTGGCGTTTTTTTTCTGTGAAAAACACTCAAAATACACATTTTTTGTAATGTTGTTCTGTTTCTCTAAATAGAGAACTATTTATGCGTTTAAGCGTTTTGTTTCCTAAGAAGCTCAAAAGAAAAAAAAATCAAAATACACGTCTCGCGTAATGTTCTTTTCTTTTCCGATGTGGTGTACTTTATATTTTGGTGTTTTTTTGTTTTTTACGTAACAAGCTGAAAAACACTAAAAATACACGTTTTTGGTAAAGTTATTTTATTTTGTATTTTAAACAGTGTTTTGAATGCGTTTAAGCGTTTTGGTACGTAAGCAGCTTAAAAAGACAACGTGTCTAGGTAATATATATATAGCTATAGAGTGTTTTTCATCATTTTTGTGCTTTTGTGCCGAACCCACTCCAAAAGACATTCGAAAGACATGTTTCTGAAAATGAAGTTTCAATTCATTTTTCGGTGATGTTATTCTTTTTCTCAATAAGAAAGTTTTGCATGCCTTTTAGCACTTTTTTGGACGTAAGAAGGTCCTAAACACTTCAGAGATATGTTTTTGGTAATGATGCTTTTTTTTTCTATGTAACAAACTGAAAAACTCTTAAAATACACGGTTTTTGGTAAAGGTATATTGTTTCTCAGTATTTATTTTTATTTATTTATTTATTTATTTTATTTATTTATTTATTTATTTTATTTTATTTTATTTATTTATTTTTTTTTTTTTGCATGGGTTTCAGCGTTTTATTACGTAAGTAAATCCAAAAAAAAAGACACGATTTTGGTAATATTGTTTCGTTTTCCTTCATAGGGTTTTTTTTCCATTTTTTTTTTTTTTTTTGTGCGAAACTAGATTCATGTGTTTTAGCGTTTTTGTACCTAAGAAACTCAAAAACACTCATAATGCGCGATTTTCTTAATCACTTTTTGTTTCGCCATATAGGGTAAATTATATGTATTTTCACGATATGGCATCTAAGAATGTGAAATACACTGAAATTAAACGTTTTTTTTTTCTCTGTTTCTTGATATAGAGTACTATTCATGCGTTTTAAACGTTTTCATAATTAAGAAGCTCAAAAACATTCATAATAAACGTTTCTCGTAGTGTCTTTTCGTATCCCTTATTAAGTAGTTTGCATCCATTTTGACGTTTTTGTACGTTTCTCTTCCTAAAACGATAATAAATACTCAAAACACACCTTTATGTAAATGTTATTTCTTTTTTACATATAGGGTGATCGGCATGCATTTTTGCGTTTTGTTATCTATAAATGTGAAATACACTAAAATACACATTTCTGGTAGTTTTCTTTTTCTTTTTTTTCCACATTGAGTGCTATTTATGTGTTCTCATGTGTTGGTACCAAGGAATCTCAAAAACACTCACAATACACGCTTCTTGGAAAGTCTTTTCGTTTTCCCCTTTTCCCCTTTTCATGCTATTTTTGGCATTTTTCAACGTAAGAAGCTCAAAACATTCAAAATGTTTTTTTTTTTTTTTTTTTTTTGTAATATTATTCTGTTTCTCCATACAGGATTCCGGTAAATAAGAAGCTGATAACACTCAAAAGACACATCTTTGATAATTTTGTTTTCTATTCCTATATAAAGTGCTTTCCGTGCTTCTTAAAGCTTTGGCGCCTAACCTGCTCAAAAACACTCCAGATACTTTTTCTTGGAATGTTGTTTCGTTTCATCATGTAAGGGACTTCCTATGCATTTTCGAGTGTTGGTGTCTAAGAATGAGCTAAAGCCTCAAATTACACGTTTTTTTTTTTGGTAATCTATTTCTCATTATAGAGTGTTATTAAAGTTTTTTTTTTCGAATTTTGGTAGTTAAAAAAGCTCAAAAACACTCATAATACACTTTGCATGCATTTTGACTTCATTTTACGTAGCAAGCTCAACCACACTTCTAATAGTTTCTTTCGGTTATGTTATTTTGTTTTTCCACAAAGCGTTTTTGCATGTGTTTTTGGTTTTGGTAATTAGCTCAAAACACTTAAAAGAGACGTTTTTTTATAATATTTTCCTCTCGCATATAGGGTGTTTTCAATGCTTTCTAGAATTTTGGTACCTAACACGTTCATATACACTCAAAAGACACCTTACTGGAAATGTCGTTTCCTTTTTTCCATATAGGATACTTTGCATGCATTTTGGCGTGTGAAATACACACAAAATTTCACGTTTTTTTTTATTTATTTATTTTTTTTTTTTATGTTATCGAAATACATATATAATGCTATTCCTGCATTTTAGCGTTCCGGAACCTATGAAGTTCATAAACAACTATAATACACGTTTCTCTTTATTTCTTTTCTTTTTCCGCATATAGAGTACTTAACATGCATTTTCTCGCTTTTGTACGTAACAAGCTGAAAAACTCTTGTCAAAATACTTGTCATTGGTAATGTTAATCTGTTTTTCCATAAAGAGTGTTTTGTATGTGCTTTAGCTTTCTGATAGCCTCAAAAACACTCAAAAGACAAATTTTTCCTTTTTTTCTTTCTATTCCCATATAATGAGATTTCTATGATTTTTTTTACGTCACACTATAACAAAAAAAAACTTACAAAACACGTTTCTGGGATTTTTCGTTCTTTCCCCATATAGGGCATGAATTTCGTCGTTTTGGTACTTACTGATGTGAAAATCACTCAAAATACACGTTTTCTGGTAATGTTGATCTGTTTCTCAATGTAGAGCTTCCCTTACTTCTTATGTTTTTATATTCTTGAAAAAAAAAAAGAAAATAATAATGATCATAATGATCCCTTATTTTAGATTTATGTCACTTGAAATTATCAAGACCTTAATTTTCATTCACTCCAAAACTCACTCCATGCATACCTGGCTCCCTAATGTCACCTGAGCACCGGAAGCAGAAATATAGTAAACCATATAAAAAAAAATAATAAAAATATAACAATAATAATAATAATAATAATAATAATAATAATAATAATAATAATAATAATAATAATAATAATAATAATAATTATAATAATAATAAAAATAACTTTCCTTGTTATCATCTTCATAACTTGGATCACCCAAATTATTATCCTTTTTTCTCATACAATTCTTCATCTAGTGTACTTGTTCCCTCGTTTTTCTCCCTCACGCTGGCATTCTGGACCGGTGAAGGCTCATGTTTGATAAACTTAATAAGTATTAACACCACAGCAAGCAAGGAAGGAAGGAAGGAGAGAGAAAGAGAGAGAGAGAGAGAGAGAGAGAGAGAGAGAGAGAGAGAGAGAGAGAGAGAGAGAGAGAGAGAGAGAGAGAGAGAGAGAGAGAGAGAGAGAGAGAGAGAGAGAGAGAGAGTTTTAAAAAAATGCAAGTGAATTAAGGAAGGAGAGAAGAGCGAGTGAGTTAAAAATACGAAAAAGGAAAAAACGAAGAAAAGACTGAAATCTCAAACCAAAAGGAAGAAGAGTGAATTCGCTTGTATGTTGGATGGGAATAGTGAAGGAAAGTAAGTAGGGAAAGAAGGAAGGGTGGTGGTGGAAGGAGAGAGAGAGAGAGAGAGAGAGAGAGAGAGAGAGAGAGAGAGAGAGAGAGAGAGAGAGAGAGAGAGAGAGAGAGAGAGAGAGAGAGAGAGAGAGAGAGAGAGAGAGAGAGAGAGAGAGAGAGAGAGAGAGAGAGAGAGAGAGAGAGAGAGAGAGAGAGAGAGAGAGAGAGAGAGAGAGAGAGAGAGAGAGAGAGAGAGAGAGAGAGAGAGAGAGAGAGAGAGAGAGAGAGAGAGAGAGAGAGAGAGAGAGAGAGAGAGAGAGAGAGAGAGAGAGAGAGAGAGAGAGAGAGAGGTTTCAAATCCGCTTGTTTTTGGAGTGAAGAGGAAAGAAAAAAAGGGGAAGGAAGGTGGATACGTGAGATTTCCTTCTTTGAGTGAGGGAAGAGGAGAGGAAGCAAAGTGAAAGAAGGAAGGGATCTCATGGATAATAAAGGAAGAATGGAGGAAGGGAGGGAGGAAGTACTAGAGATATCTGAATGAGGATATAGATTAAGAAAGGAAGGGAGGGAAGGAAGAGGGAGGAAGGAAGGAGGTAGGTAAGAAATGAAAGCCAGAGAGAGAGAGAGAGAGAGAGAGAGAGAGAGAGAGAGAGAGAGATACCGGGACAATTGGTAGTCCTGGTTCCTGTCAATTCCAACATGTTATCAGTAGTGTTATGCGATAACTGTATCTAAAAATCACATATAATATCGTCCAAGATTTATCTATTTCTAACTCGCCTCAAATGCGCACTGTAGGCAAGCTGAAGTCATTGCCCTAAATAAATCATTGCTATTATGAGAGACACAGGGATAATGCTCGTCTCGCCTCACTGATGAACCGATTTTCTCTCTCGCGTCAACCAACACCACTTCTCATGTACTGACGACGATTTAATATTCATCGCAAAATTCAATCTCGATTCGGAAACTTACCATCCAAAATTCGTTCCGGCCCGTGGAGGACAGGGGGAGCGTACTGGAGGGGAGGGTGGCTGTCTGGTTCCACCCGGGGCCCAGGGCGGGGATCGGGCAGCAAGTCCCGCTCCTCCTTTACCTCCTTATTAAGATATGATCGTCCACTTCCAGCCCCTCACACCTAACAAGAGGCCATCGTTAACACTACGCACCAACCACCAGATACTGCCACCACTGGGGCCCTGATGGGGAGATACGGGCTCCTCCTTCCGTGACAGTGTCTGGTGAATTGTGTGTAGTAGTTCATCAAAATTAGCGTTCAGGACCTAACTACAAAGGAGTAAATTGGCCTCCATCATGCCCCAGACACTGCCATGCGAGGGACCTCTTTTGGGGAGAAGAGTGCGCCTTCCATGGCAGTGACTGGTGAGTTTGTCAAAATTGTCTTTCTGATGACCTCTTGTTCAGTGTGAGGGGCTGGAGGGTTGCAGCGCCACTGTCCCCACACTTCGTGAAAACTCGCTTCGTTTAACGCAATTCCAGCGTCGTCATCGTAAAACTCGCTTCGTTTAATGTGATTCCTGCGTCGTCATCGTGAAATTCGCTTCGTTTAATGTGATTCCCGCGTCGTTATCGTGAAACTCGCTTCGTTATCGTGAAAATCGCATCGTTATCGTAAAACTCGCTTCGTTTAATGTGATTCCCGCGTCCTTATCGTGAAAATTGCTTCGTTATCGTGAAAACCGCATCGTTATTATGAAACTCGCTTCGTTTAAATTGATTCCCGCGTCTTATTGAAAATCGCATCGTTATCGTGAAAACTGCATCGTTATCGTGAAATCCGCTTCGTTATCGTGAAAATCGCATCGTTATCGGCACCGGCATCGTTTATTTATTTTTTTATTTATTTTATTCTATTTACCCATTTACCTTTCTATTACTTGATTTTCTATATTTCTTTATATTTATTTATTTCATTTTGCTTTTTTTCATTTATTTTGGTTAACGGGAAACCGCAACCTGCAGCTGACTCAGACATTTTGGGCAACATGACACGCTGATAAATACTCAAAAGACACATTTCTGATAAAGTCGTTTGTTTCACGCATTTTGGCGTTTTAGTACCTGATAATGTGAAAAAAAACACCATTTTGGTAATATTGTTGTTTCTACATATAGAGTGCTTGTCATGCATTTTAGAATTATGGTACGTAGAAATGTAAAAACTCATGTAAAACACTTTTCTCGTAATGTCCTTTCGTTTCCCCACACAGAGTACTTTGCTTGCAGTTTTTGCATTGTTCTACATAACAAGCTAAAAACATTCAAAATACTCGTTTTTGGGATAGCTATACTGTTTTTCCACGAAGAATTTTTCTGGAAGTGTTTTAGCATTTGGTACTTATGTAGCTTAAAAAAAATGAAAAGATAGGTTTTTGGTAATGTTGCTTTGTTTTCCTATATAGGGAGCTTTCCATGCTTTATTAATTTGTGCCTAGCCCGATCATAAACACTTCAGAAACATGTGTCGGGAAATATCGTTTCCTTTCCTCATATACAAATGTTTTGCGTACATTTTGGCGATTGGGTACCTAACAGTGTGAAAATAAACTTTTTCGTAAAATTTTCTCTTTCTCCATATAGACTACTATTCATACGTTTTCCATTTGTGGCACCTAAGAATCTTAAAAATTCTTATAGCAATCGTTTCTAGTAAAGTCTTCATTTCCTTATATAAAGTACTTTCCATATATGTTAACGTTTATGTACGTAATAAACACCCACAATGTTTGTTTTTGGTAATAAAAGAGTGTTTGCATGTTTTATATTTTGTTTTTTTCGTTTTGGTATGTAAGTAGCTGAAAACACTCAAAAGACACGTTTTTTGCAATGTTATTTTGTATTCCCATATACGGTGCTTTCCATAATTTTTAGCGTTTTGGTGCCTAACACGCCCATAAATTCTTAAAAGATATATTTTTAGAAATCTCGTTTCCTTTACCCATGCCTAACACATACACATTTTTGGTAATATTATTCTGTTTCTCCATATAGAGTGTTATTTATGCGTTTTAGCATTATGATACCTAAAAAGCTCAAAAGTCTTATAATACAAGCTTATCGTAATGTTTGTTTGTTTCCCTTTGTTTCCCCGTATAGATTACTCCTCTTGGATTTTGGCATTTTTTACGATAAAGATAAAAAAAAAAGCAAAATGCTTGTTTCTTGTAATGCTCTTATATTTCTCCATAAAGGGCGTTTTGGATTTTTAAGCTTTTTGGAAATAGGTCAAAAGACACAATTTTGGTAATGATGTCTTGTGTTCCTATAGACGGTGATTTTTTTGCTTTTAAGTGTTTTGTTAACTAATACGCACATCAGTACTCAAAAGACACGTTTCTGGAAATGTTGTTTCGTTTCCCCATATTGAATGTTTTTTTTTTTTTTTTTTTATGGATTTTTGCGTTTTATCACCTAATTGTGTGAAATACCTTCAAAATACATTTTTTAGTAATATTGTTCTGTTTTTCCGTATAGAGTGCTATTCATGCTTTTTTTTTTTGGTACCTAAGAAGCTTAAAATACTCATAATACACGTTCCTCGTAGTGTTTTTTTCATTTCTTCATACAGGGTACTTTTCATTCATTTTGACGTTTTTCTACGTAATAAGCTAAAAATACTCAAAATATTTGATTTTAGTAAAGGTATTCTGTTTCTTCAAAAAAAAATAAAAATGCGTTTTACATACGTTTTACCGTTTTGGTACTTTATGTAGCTGAAAAACTCTCATAAGACACGTTTTTGGTAATACTGATTTGTTTTCCCGTATTGGGAGCTTTCTATGTATTTTTACGTTTTGGTGCTTAACAATCTCATAAACACATATTCCTGAAGATATATTCCTGTCTTTTTTATTTTTCATTAGTGGGAACTTTACGTGCATTTAAGCGTATGCAAAAATGCGTTTTGCATACGTTTTACCGTTTTGGTACTTTATGTAGCTGAAAAAGCTCTCATAAGACACGTTTTTGGTAATACTGATTTGTTTTCCCGTATTGGGAGCTTTCTATGTATTTTTACGTTTTGGTGCCTAACAATCTCATAAACACATATTCCTGAAGATATATTCCTGTCTTTTTTATTTTTCATTAGTGGGAACTTTACGTGCATTTTGGCGTTTTCGTATTTAAAAATGTGAAAAAAAAAACTCAAAACAAATTTCTGTTTCTCCATATAGATTGCAATTCACGCGTTTCAGCGTTTTTCACATAAGGTCAAAAACACTCATGATACACGTTTCTCATAATGTTTTTTTGTTTCTCTAAATGAGATACTTTCCATGCAATTTGTCTTAAAAACACGTAAAATACGCGATTTTCGTAGTTAATGCTTTCAATAAATGGCGTTTTCCATACGTATTATCGTTTTGGTACATAAGTAGTTTAATAACCCTGATTTCTTACGTAATAAGTTAAAAACACGATTTTCGTAGAGTCATTGTGTTTTTTCAATAAATGGCGTCTTCCATACGCATTAACGTGTTGGAACATAAGTTCTTCTTACGTAACAAGTTAAAAACACTAAAATGTTTGTTTTTGGATATGTTATTACTTTTTTTCACAATAAAGGGAGTTTTCTATGCGTTTTAGCGTTTTGGTGCGAAAAAAGTTTAAAAACAATCAAAGGATTCTTTATTTTTCATAATGTTGCTTTCTATATCCTTACAAGGTGATCTTCATGGTTTTCTCCATTTTGGTGTCTTACACAATTTAAAAAAATAAAATAAAGGACCTATTTCTTGTGATTTCGTTTCCTTTCTACATATAAAACGCTTTAGATGCATTTTGGTGTATTGCTCCCTAACAATTTGAAAATCACTCAGAATACACGTTTTTGTTAATGTTGTTCTATTTTTCCACATAGGCTGCTATTCATGCGTTTTAGCGTTTTGATACTTAGAAAGCTCAAAAAACTCACAATACACTTTCCTCGTAATGTCTTTTCGTTTCCCCTTATATGATACTTTGCAAACATTTTCTCTTTTTCTACGGAAAAAAAAAAAATTAAAAACACTGAAAATACTTGTTTCTGGTAAAGTTATTATATTTCTCAGTAAAAGGTGTTTTCCATGCATTTTAGTGTTTTGATACGTAAGAAGCTCAAAAACGCTAAAAAGAAACGTTTTTGTTAATGTTGTTTGGTTTTCCCATATAGGGTGCTTTCCATACTTTTCTAGCGTTTTTGTGACTAGCATATTCTTAAGCATAAGGCACGTTTCTGGAAATCCCGTTTTGATACGTAAGTAGCTCAAAAAAGCTAAAAAGAAACGTTTTTGGTAATGTTTCGTTTTCCTTATAAAGTGCATTCCGTGATTTTTAGCATTTTGATGGGTAACACTCTCAGAAAAACAAAAGAAAAAGAGGTGTCGTTTCCTTTCCAAAAATAGGTTGCTTTCCATTCATTTTAGCGTTTTGGTGTCTAGCAGTGTGAAAAACAATTTTCCATACATGTATAAGGACATTTGAATACATTATGGTGTTTTGGTACTCAACAATGTTAAAAACACGCAAAATACACTTTATAGTAATTTTGTACTGTTCCTCTACTCGTATATACAGTGCTTTTAGCGTCTTTTCACAATTTGGTAACTAAGAAGCTCAAAAACATTCATAAGAAACGTTTTTCGTTATGTCTTTTCGTTTCCCATTTAGGATACTTTAAATACATTTGGGGTTTCTTCATGACGAGATAAAAAATACTTAAAACACTTATTTTTTGGTAATAATATTCTGTTTCTTGATAAATGGGATCTTGCATGCGTTTTTAGCGTTTTGGTACGTAAGAAGTTCAAAAACACTCAAAAAACACGTTTTTTGTAATATTTTGTATACCATATACCGTGATTTATATGTCTTTTTGCGTTTTTTGTGCTTAATACGCATAAAAACACTCAAAAGACACGTTTTAAGTACTGTCAATTCGTTTCTGCATATATTGATCTTTGTAAATATTTTGACGATTTGGTTTCTAACAATGTGAAAACACTCAAAACAAATTTTTTTTTCATGTTATTCTGTTTTTCTATATAGAGTGCTATTAATTCGTTTTCGCGTTTTGGTATCTAAGAAGCTTAAAAACAATTATTATAAACGTTTCTCGTAATGTCTTTTCGAGTCCCCATTAAGCGTACTTAGCATGCATTTTCTCGATCTTCTACATAAGAAGCTCAAAAGCACTCAAAAAAATACTTATTTTGGGTAAAGTTATTCTGTTTCTTTTATAAATAGTGTTTTCCATGGATTTTCATTTTTTCGTATGCAAAAAGTTCAAAAATACTCAACAGAAGCGTTTTTCTATATATATATATATATATATATATATATATATATATATATATATATATATATATATATATATATATATATATATATATATATATATATATATATATATATATATATATATATATATATATATATATATATATATATATATATATATATATATATATATATATATATATATATATATATATATATATATATATATTATTTTTTATTTTTTTTTTTTTTTTCGTTCTGCTATCATATCGGGAGATTTCCAGGCTTTTTAGAGTTTTGGTGCCTAACATGCTATAAAACAATCAAAAGACATATTTCTGGTAATTTCGTTTCATTTGACCATATAGATAGCTCTGCATACATTTTGGCGTTTTGATACCTAATAAAATGAAACCATTCAAAATAAACTATTTTGATAATGTTTTTTTTTTTTTTTCTTCATTTAGAGTGCTATTCGTGCGTTTTAGCAAGATGGTACTTAAGTAGCTCAAAAACTCTTATAGTACACGTCTCTCGTAATGTTTTTTCTTTTCCTTATATAGAATACTTTACATACATTTTGTTGTTTTTCTACGTAACAAGCTCAAAACACTCAAAACACACGTGTTTGGTGAGATTAAACTCTTTTACCATGAACTTTGGCGATTTGGTAGGTAAGTAGCTGAAAAACACTGAAATAAGATGTTTCTGGTGATGTTGTTTTGTTTTACCATAAAAAAAAAAAATGCTTTATATGCTGTTTAGTGTTTTGGTGCCTAAACACTTTAAAGACGTGTTTTTGGGACTGTCATCTTTTTTTTTTTTTTTCTTAGATGGTAATTTCCTTAATTTTGGCGTTTTGTACCTAAGAATATGAAAAAAAAAACTCAAAATACATGCTTTTCATAATGTTGTTCTGTTTCTCCTTAAAGAATGCTATTAATGCGTTCAAGCTCATAATACACGTCTCTTGTAATGTCCTCTATTTTTCCCACCTAGGGTACTTAGAATGGATTTTTTTTGCGTTTTTGTATTAAGAAAATCAATCAAATCTCAAAAAACGTGTTTTTTGTTAGGGTTATTGTTTTTCTCCATAAATGGTGTTTTGCATGCGTTTTAGCGTTATGGTACGTAAGAAGTTCAAAGGAGACTCAAAAGGCACTTATTTCGTAATGTTTTTTTTGCATACCCTTAAAGGGTTATTTAAATTCTTTTAAGCGTTTGGAAGTCTAACACGCTCAAAACACTAAAAAGACAACGTTTTTTATAATGTTTTGTTCTCCGATATAAAGGGCTTTCTATGCTTTCCATACTCAGAAAAAAGACATAAATCTGTAAATATTATTTATTTTCCATGGATTTTGGCATTTTGATACCTAACAATGTGAAATACACTCAAAATACATATTTTTTATAATGTTCTTTTGGTTTTCCATTGCATGCGTTTTAGTGTTTTGGTACGTAACTAGATTTAATACAGTGAAAGAGGAGTTTTTGGTAATGTTTTGTTTTCCCACAGAGGTGCTTTTTTTTTATGCTTTCGATCGTTTTGGTGCCAAGCACACTTAGAAACACCAAAAAATAAACGTTTCTTGAAATCTCGTTTACTTTCCCGATATAGGGTGCTTTTCATGGATTTTCACGTTTTGGTTATAAAAACAATGTTATAAAATGCTCTTCATGCGTTTTACCTTTTTGGTACCTAAGACCTAAACATCTATAAAACACATATTATATATGTTTCTCGCAATGTTCTTTCATTTCCATGTTTTTTTTTCGCTTTTGTATGTAACAAGCTCAAAAAACACTCAAACGTTTTCGGTAAAGTTAATGTGATTCCGTTTTAGTGTTTCGTTAGTTAAGATCCTCAAAACTCTCAAAATACACGATTTTGATAATGTTTTGTTTTCCCATATAGGTTGCTTTACCTGCTCTTTAGCGTGATGGTACCTAACACGCTCATGCACACTCAAAAGACACGTTTCTGGAAATGTCGTTTCTTTTTCGTGTAGAGGGTGCTTTGCCTGCATTTTGCCGTTTTGATACGTTACACTGTGAAATACTCTGAAAATCCACGCTTTTGGTAATCTTATTCTGTTTTCATATATAGAGTATTATTTATGCGATTTAGCGTTTTGTGCTATATAGAGTTCATTCTATATAGCAGTTTTGTATTCCCATATAGGATCGTTTTTATGCTTTTTAACGTTTTGCTGCCTAACACGCTAAAAACACACAAACGACATGTCTCTTGTCATATTTCGTTTCACCAAATAGAGTTTTTTGCATGCATTTTGACGTTTTGGAACCTAACAAAGTGAAAAGCACTTAAAGTAAACGTTTTTAGTAATGTTCTGTTTCTCCACATAGAGTGCTATTCACGCGTTTTAGAGCTGTTACCTAAGAATCTGAAAACCACTCATAATACACATTTTTCGTAATGTCCTTTCCTTTCTCCATATAGGGTACTTTGCATGCATTTCGGCCTTTTGGTACTTAACAATGGAAAAAGATCTCAAAACAGACGTTTTTGGTAATGCTGTTCTTTTTCTTCATAAAAAAAAGTGGTATTCACGCGTTTAAGTGTTTTGGTACTTAAGAAACTAAGGAACACTGATAATACACGTTTCTTCTAATATCGTTTCATTTTTTAAATGAATTTAAATATTTTTTTTTACTTTCAATTATTTTTTTTTTACCTAACATGATAAAAATGTTATTTTGTTTCTCAATAAAACAAAAATTGCATATTTTTTAAGCGTTTTCATGCATAAGAACCTTAAAAAAAATATATAACACGAAATACTCAAAAGACATATTTTTCGTATTGCTGTTTTATATCCCAATACGGGTACATTCTATGAATTTTGGCGGTTTGGTGCCTAAAACACTAAAAACACTGAAAAGACACCTTTCTGGTTATGTCCTTTCGTTTCCTCATATGATATGCGTTGTATACATTTTGGCGGTTTGGTACTTATCGTTGTAAAAAATACTCAAAATACGTTTTTGGTAATGTTGATCAGTTTCTACATATGGAGTGTCATTCACGCATTTTAGCATTTTGTTACCTGAGAATGTCAAAAACTCATAATCCACGTTTCCGGTAATATTGTTAGGTTAGGTTTTTTTTCACCAATTAAGGTACTTTTCTTACATTTTCCTGTTTCTCTACCCAAGCTTAAAAACACTCGAAATGCATACTATTGGTAATGTTAATCTGCTTCTGCAGAAAGAACATTTTAGTGTTTTGTTATGAAAGAAACTGAAAAACACTCAAAACACACGCTTTTCGTTATGTAGTTTTGTAGTCCAATATTGCTCTCCGTGCATTTTAGCATTTTCGTACCTAACAGGATCAAAAACAGTAAGAAGATATGTTTCAAGAAATATCGTTTTGTTACCCCATATAGAGTGCTTTTCATGCATTTCATTGCTTTGATACGTAAGAATATGAAATTTTTTTTTTTTTTTTTTGTTCCTCCTTATAAAGTGGGATTGACGCATTTTAGAGTTTTGGTACTTAAGAAGTTAAAAAAAACACTCACAATACACATTTCTCGTCATCTTTCATTCCCCCATATAGTGTTTTATATTCATTTTGGGGTTTTGGTACATAACAATTTAAAAAAAACACGAACAAAAAAACATTTTTTGCAAAATTGTTCTGTTTCTTTATATAAAGTGCTTTTTCACGTGTTTTAGCGTTTTGTTACCTAAAATATATAAAAAAAAAAACACGTGTAATGCATGTTCCTTGTTATATTTCGTTTTCCATATAGGATACTTTACATACATTTTATCGTTTTTTGTACGTAATAAGCTCAAAAAACACTTAAAGGACACGTTATGGTAATGTTGTTTTGTATTTCAGTATAGAGTGTTTTCCATCATTTTAGCGTTCTGATGCCTAAAACGCAGTAAAACAATGAAAAAGCACGTTTCAAGTAATGTCGATTTCATTGTCTATAAAAAGCGCTTTGCATTAATTATGATGGCGTTTTGGTAACTAATAATGTAAAAAAATACCAAAAACACAAGTTTTTGTATTGTTGTTTAGTTTCTACATATACTACATGTTTCTACTATTCACGCGTTTTTGCGTTTAGTTACCTCAGGTCAAAAACAGCCATAATACAAATTTTTTTATAATTTTTAATAATGCATTATTTTTTTTTTTTTTTGCGTTTTATTGTACGTAAGATTTTGTACACAAAATACTCTTTTTTTGGTATCTTATTCTGACACTTCATAAAGGATGTTTTGCATGCGATTTAGCTTTTTGGTACGTAAAAAGTAAAAAAAAAAAAGCACTCAAAAAACTCGTTTTTCGTAATGTTATCTTTAGATCCAATGTAGGCTGATTTCTATGCTTTTTAGCGTTTCAGTGTCTAACATGCTCATAAACAGTCAAATGACACTTTTCTTGAATTCCTGTTTCATTTCCCCATATAGGGTGCTTTCCATGCATTTTGGCATTTACACTCAAAATACACGATTTTGGTAATGTTGCTCTGTTTGTTCATATAACTATTAATGCATTTTAGCGTTTTGGTGCCTAATAAGCTCAAAAAATATTCATAATACACGTCTTTGATAATGTCCCCATATAGGGTACTTTGCTTGCATTTTGGCGTTTTTCTGCAAAAAAAAAAAAAATGAAAATGCTAGTTTTGGTAATGTTATTTAGCTTTTTTTTTTAAAGGGTGTTTTCATGCGTTTTATCGTTTGGTACGTAAAAAGTAAAAAAAAAAAAAAAATAAAAAGACACGTTTTTGGTAATGTTGTTCTGTATTCCCATATAAGGTGAATTCCATGCTTTCAAGCGACAGGTTGACTAACACGAACAAAAACACTCAAAAACGCGTTTCTGTTAATGTTTCCTTTCCCTGTATAGGGTGCTTTCAAAGCATTTTGTAATATATATATATATATATATATATATATATATATATATATATATATATATATATATATATATATATATATATATATATATATATATATATATATATATATATATATATATATATATATATATATATATATATATATATATATATATATATATATATATATATATATATATATATATATATATATATATATATATATATATATATATATATATATATATATATATATATAACGTTCACTTCCACATATAGGGTGCTTTGCATGTATTTTGGAGCTTTTGTAACTAACAATGAGAAATACACTCAAAATTCACTTTTTTGGTAATGTTGTCAGGTTTCTCCATATAGACTGCTAGTCATGCCTTTTAGCGTTTTGGTACCGAAGAAACTCAAAACATTAATAACACACGTTTTTCGTTAAGTCTTTTCGATTCCACATATAGGGTAATTTGCCTGTATTTTGGCGTTTTTCTACGTAACAAGATCAAAAACACTTAAAACTTTTTTTTTTTTTGTAATGTTATTCTCTTTCTCCATAAAGGGTGTTTTACATGCGTTTTAGTGTATTTTTTGCGTAATAAGCTCAAAACACTCAAAAGACTCGTTTTTCGTGATGTTTTTTATTCACATATAGATTAATTTTCATGATTTTTTTGCGTTTTGGTGCCTACTACGTTCAAAAACACTAAAAGACACCTATCTTGTAATGTCATTTCATTTCCCCATATATATGGGCTTTGCAAGCTTTTCGGTGTTTTGATACCTATTAATATTAAAAAAAAACACTCAAAATACATGTTTTGGATAATATTCATATGTTTCTCTATGTAGAGTACTATTCATGAGTTTTATGATTTTGCTTCTTAACGAGGTGAAAAACTCTCACAATATACGTTTCTTGTAATATCTTTTTAGTTTTCCATATAAAGGACTTTGTGTGGATTTTAGCGTTTTTCTACGTAACAAAAAAAAAAAATACTCAAAATACTCTTTTTTGGGATTGTTATTATGTTTTTTTCCATGCAGTGTGTTTTGCATGCCTTTAAGCGTTTTTGTACTCAAAAGTTTAAAAACACTCAAAAGACTCGTTTTTCGTAATGTGGTTTTGTATCATTTTATTTGGTGAATTACATGCTTTTTTTTTTTTTTTTAGAGTTTTGGTGCCTAACGCGCTGAAAAAGAGTAAATATTGACAGGAAATTTTTTCTGGTGATGTCATTTCTTTTCCTTGCATAAATTTTGGCGTTTTGGTACCTAAAATATGAAAAACACTCAAAATACACGTTTGTGGTAATTTCCTTCTTCCTCCATATAGAGTGTTATTCATGCCTTTAAATATTTTAATACGTAAGAATTTGAAAAACACTCATAAAAATTTTCTCTTGTAATGTCTTTTCGTTTCACCATATAATGTGCTTTTCATGCATTTTAACTTTTCACTACGTAACAAGCTCAAAACAATGAATTTACTTGGTTTTCTTAATATTATTTTGTTTCTGCATAAAGGATATTTTGCATGATATTTTGCGTTTTGGTACGGAGGTAGCTCCAAGACAATGAACAGAAATGTTTTTATAATTTGTTTTTTTCATTTAGAGTTTTTTTCCAATAATTGTTATCATAAACACTCAAAAACCCTTTTGTGTATATCTCTTTTCTTTACCTAATATTGGATGCGTTGCTTGCATTTTTTTCGTTTTGTTACCTAGCAAAGTGAAATACATTTAAAATGCACATTTTTGGTAATGTTATGCAGTTTCTCTATATAGAGTGCTATTTATGCATCTTATCGTTTTGGTAACTGAGAAGCTCAAAAACACTATTATCATATGTTTCTCATAAAGTCTTTTCGTTTTCCCATATATAGTATTTTTTGTGCATTCTTATATATATATATATATATATATATATATATATATATATATATATATATATATATATATATATATATATATATATATATATATATATATATATATATATATATATATATATATATATATATATATATATATATATATATATATATATATATATATATATATATATATATATATATATATATATATATATATATATATATATATATTTTTTTATGTAGGAAGGATACTGGCCAAGGGCAACAAAAATCTAATAAAAAAAATATGCCCATTGAAATGCCAGTCCCATAAAAGGGTCAAAGCAGTGGTCAAAAATTGGTGGATAAGTGTCTTGAAACCTCCCTCTTGAAGGAATTCAAGTCATAGGAAGGTGGAAATACAGAAGAAGGCAGGGAGTTCCAGAGTTTACCAGAGAAAGGGATGAATAATTGAGAATACTGGTTAACTCTTGCGTTAAAGAGGTGGACAGAATAGGGGTGAGAGAAAGAAGAAAGTCTTGTGCAACGAGGCCGCAGAAGGAGGGGAGGCATGCAGTTAGCAAGATCAGAAGAGCAGTTGGCATGAAAATAGCGGTAGAAGACAGCTAGATATGCAACATTGCGGTGGTGAGAAAGGGGCTGAAGACAGTCAGTTAGAGGAGAGGAGTTGATGAGACGAAAAGCTTTTGATTCCACCCTGTCTAGAAGAGCAGTATGAGTGGAACCCCCCCAGACATGTGAAGCATACTCCATACATGGAGTATGCTTGTACAGAATTAGCAGCCGGGGGGGGTGAGAAAAACTGACGGACACGTCTCAGAACACCTAACTTCATATAAGCTTTTTTAGCTAGAGATGAGATGTGAAGTTTCCAGTTCAGATTATAAGTAAAGGACAGACCGAGGATGTTCAATGTAGAAGAGGGGGACAGTTGAGTGTCAGTGAAGAAGAGGGGATAGTTATCTGGAAGATTGTGTCGAGTTGATAGATGGAGGAATTGAGTTTTTGATGCATTGAACAATACCAAGTTTGCTCTGCCTTAATCAGAAATTTTAGAAAGATCAGAAGTCAGGCGTTCTGTGGCTTCCCTGCGTGACATGTTTACCTCCTGAAGGGTTGGACGTCTATGAAAAGACGTGGAAAAGTGCAGGGTGGTATCATCAGCATAGGAGTGGATAGGACAAGAAGTTTGGTTTAGAAGATCATTAATGAATAATAAGAAGAGAGTGGGTGACAGGACAGAACCCTGAGGAACACCACTGTTAATAGATTTAGGAGAAGAACAGTGACCGTCTACCACAGCAGCAATAGAACGGTCAAAAAGGAAACTTGAGATGAAGTTACAGAGAGAAGGATAGAAACCGTAGGAGGGTAGTATTGAAATCAAAGCTTTGTGCCAGACTCTATCAAAGGCTTTTGATATGTCAAAGGCAACAGCAAAAGTTTCACCAAAGTCTCTAAAAGAGGATGACCAAGACTCAGTAAGGAAAGCCAGAAGATCACCAGTAGAGCGACCTTGACGGAACCCATACTGGCGATCAGATAGAAGGTTGTGAAGTGATAGATGTTTAAGAATTTTCCTGTTGAGGATAGATTCAAAAACTTTAGATAAGCAGGAAATTAAAGCAATAGGACGGTAGTTTGAGGAATTAGAGCGGTCACCCTTTTTAGGAACAGATTGAATGTAGGCAAACTTCCAGCAAGAAGGAAAGGTAGATGTTGACAGACAGACCTGAAAGAGTTAGACTAGGCAAGGAGCAGGCACGGAGGCACAGTTTCGGAGAACAATAGGAGGGACCCCATCAGGTCCATAAGCCTTCCGAGGGTTTAGACCAGCGAGGGCATGGAAAACATCATTACGAAGAATTTTAATACCTGGCATGAAGTAGTCAGAGGGTAGAGGAGAGGGAGGAACAAGCCCAGAATCGTCCAAGGAAGAGTTTTTAGCAAAGGTTTGAGAAAAGAGTTCAGCTTTAGAAATAGATGTGATAGCAGTGGTGCCTTCTGATTGAAGTAGAGGAGGGAAAGAAGAAGAAGCAAAGTTATTGGAGATATTTTTGGCTAAATGCCAGAAATCACGAGGGGAGTTAGATCTTGAAAGGTTTTGATATTTTCTGTTAATGAAGGAGTTTTTGGCTAGTTGAAGAACAGACTTGGCATGGTTCCGGGCAGAAATATAAAGTGCATGAGATTCTGGTGATGGAAGGCTTAAGTACCTTTTGTGGGCCACCTCTCTATCATGTATAGCACGAGAACAAGCTGTGTTAAACCAAGGTTTAGAAGGTTTAGGACGAGAAAAAGAGTGAGGAATGTATGCCTCCATGCCAGACACTATCACCTCTGTTATGCGCTCAGCACACAAAGACGGGTCTCTGAAACGGAAGCAGTAGTCATTCCAAGGAAAATCAGCAAAATACCTCCTTAGGTCTCCCCAACTAGCAGAGGCAAAACGCCAGAGGCACCTTCTCTTAGGGGGATCCTGAGGAGGGATTGGAGTGATAGGACAAGATAAAGATATGAGATTGTGATCGGAGGAGCCCAACGGAGAAGACAGGGTGACAGCATAAGCATAAGGATTAGAGGTCAGGAAAAGGTCAAGAATGTTGGGCGTATCTCCAAGACGGTCAGGAATACGAGTAGGGTGTTGCACCAATTGCTCTAGGTCATGGAGGATAGCAAAGTTGTAGGCTAGTTCACACAGGATGGTCAGTGAAGGGAGAGGAAAGCCAAAGCTGGTGGTGAACATTGAAGTCTCCAAGAATGGAGATCCCTGCAAAAGGGAAGAGGGTCAGAATGTGCTCCACTTTGGAAGTTAAGTAGTCAAAGAATTTCTTATAGTCAGAGGAGTTAGGAGAGAGGTATACAGCACAGATAAATTTAGTATGAGAATGACTCTGTAGTCGTAGCCAGATGGTGGAAAACTCGGAAGATTCAAGAGCGTGGGCACGAGAGCAGGTTAAGTCATTGCGCACATAAACGCAGCATCCAGCTTTGGATTGAAAATGAGGATAGAGAAAGTACGAGGGAACAGAAAAGGGGCTACTGTCAGTTACCTCAGACACCTGAGTTTCAGTGAGGAAAAGAAGATGAGGTTTAGAAGAGGAGAGATTGAAAATTACAGATTGAAAATTAGATCTTAGACCGCGAATGTTGCAGAAGTTAATGAAGAAAAAGTTGAGGGGGGTGTCAAGACACTTAGGGTCGTCGACGGAAAGGCAGTCCGACCTGGGGACATTTATGGTCCCCTCCCCAGATGGTGACTCCGATGCTGGTGTAGGAGTCGCCATGATTTTAAAATTTTTGAGTGAAGGGTGTGTGTGTTGTTAGGTGCTTGTAGTTTTGTGTGGAGGAAGAGAGTTGTCTTTAGAGGGCAGGCTGTGACTACCCCCTTGCGTTGTGAGACACACACACACACATATATATATATATATATATATATATATATATATATATATATATATATATATATATATATATATATATATATATATATATATATATATATATATATATATATATATATATATATATATATATATATATATATATATATATATATATATATATATATATATATATATATATATATATATATATATATATATATATATATATATATATATATATATATATATATATATATATATATATATATATATATATATATATATATATATATATACTTAAGTAAACTCATAATGCTTTTTTTTTGTAATTTTTGTAATTTTGTGTTTCTCCATGAAAGATATTTTACATGCGTTTTAGTGTTTTGGTAGGTAAGTTGCGGAAAAACACTCAAAAGACCCTTTTTTTCTTTTCCCATATAGGGTGTTTTGCATGCTTTTTAGCGTTTTGGTGCCTAACATGCTCATAAACACTCAAAAGACATGTTTCTAGAAATATTTATTTTCACAGTGTAGGGTGCTTTAAATGTATTTTGGCGTTATTGCAACTAACAATGTGAAACATATTCAAAACACACGTTTTTGCTAATGTTTTTTTCTGTCTCTCCATTTAGAGTGCTATTCATGCGTTTTAATATTTTTGTAACTAAGAAAATTAAGAACACCCATAATACATGCTTCACGCAATATATTTCCGTTTTCTAATATAGGGTACTTTCCATGCATTTAAGTGTTTTTTTTTTCTTACTTAACATGCTGAGAAACTCTCAAAATACTTTTTGTTAGTTTTTCTCTTTTCAGTATAGAGTGTTTTCCTTGCGTTTTAACGTTTTCTTACGTAATTAACTCAAAATACTGCAAAGATTCGTTTTTGATAATGTTTGGTTTTCCCATAGAGCTTTCACATCGAGTGCTTTTCATGCTTTTTTTATTATTTTGGTGCCAAGCACGTTCTTAAGCACTCAAAATACTCCTTTTCCGAAAATCTATTTTCCTTTCCCATTATAGGGTGCTTTTCATGCATTTTGGCGTTTTGGTACCTAACAAAGTGAAATACATTCAAAATTCACGTTTTTGGTAATGTTTTGTTTGGTACCTAAGCTAAAAATTCTCACATAATGCACGTTCCTCGTAATGTTCTTTTCTTTCCCCATATGAAATATTTTCCATACATGTTTTGCGTTTTTGTACGTAACAAACTGAAATACACTCAAACTTTTTTTTTTATAATGTTATCTTATTTTTCCATAAAGGGTATTTTGCAAGCGTTTTATTGTTTTGGTACTATTGCTGTTCAAAACATTCAAAGAAACGTTTTCCTTAATGTTTTTTTTTATATTCCCATATAGGTCGATTTCCATGTTTTTTTTTTAACGTTTTGGTGCTTAGCATGCTCTTAAACACTGAAAATACATGTTTCTGGAAATTTCCTTTCCTTTCTACATATAGTGTGCTTTGGAAGCGTTTTTCCGTTTGGTACGTCAGAATGTGAAATACTCTCAAAATACATGTTTTTGTAATGTTGCTCGGTTTTTCGACATAAAGTGCTAATCATTTTTCGTTTTCATACCTAAAAAGTTTAAAAATACATATAATTCACGTTTCTCGTCATGTCATTTCATTGCATGCATATTGGTATTTTTCTACGTAAAAAATTCAAAACACTCAAAATTCTTGTTTTTGGCACTGTTTCTTTTCTTCTTTTTTTTTTGCATAAAATGTGTTTTGCATGCGTTTTATCGTTTTGGTACGTAAGAAGTTGTCTTTTTTGTAATGTTTTGTTTTCCTATACAAGCTAAATTTCATTTTTTATTTACCTTTTTTTTTTTTTTTTTGTGCCTCACGCTCTCAAAAACAATGAAGAAAAAGGTTTCTGGTAATGTCGTTTTGTTTCCCCATATAGAAGGCCTTACCAGCATTTTGCACTTTGGTATCTAACTATGTGAAAACTACTAAAAACACACATTTTTCGTTATGTTGTTCTGTTTCTCCATGTGGTGTGTTATTCATGCGTTAAAGCGTTTTGGCACCTAAGAACCTCAAGAACACTCATAATACACGTTTCTCATTATGACTTTTCTTCATATTGTGTATGTTCTATGTATTTTGGCGTTTTCTTTAAGTAAAAAGACAAAAGATACTCAAAATACTTGTTTTTTGGCAGTGTCATTCCTTTTCTGTATAAAGAGCGTTTTGCAGGCGTTTTTGTGTTTTTGGTATGCAAGTAGCTAAAGAACACTCAAAAAGACACGTTTTTGGTAATCCTTTCTTTTCCCATATAGAATGCTTCCCATGATTTTTTTGCATTTTCATGCCTATCAAGCTTTGCATGCTGATTGGCGTTATGGCTACTAAAGGTGTGAAAAAAAACAACACAAACATTTAAAAAAAAATTTTCTTTTCTGTATAGAGTGCTATTCATATGTTTTAGTGTATTGGTGTGTAAGAAGCTCAAGAACACTCACAATACACGTTTCTTCCAATGTCTTTTTGTTTCCAATATAGGATACTTTCCATGTATTTTTGCATGCTGAATTTTTTTTTAGAATGCTTCTTTTATGTAATGTTGTTCTGTTTCTCTATATACAGTGGTAGTAAAGCGTTTTCGCATTTTGGTTCTCGTAATGTCTTTTTTTGTTTTACTACATATAGTACTTAACACTATAAATCCATCGCATGTTTTCCATTTTAGCATTTTTGTACGTAAGTAGTTCAAAAATACTAAAAAGACACGTTTACCGTAATGTTTTCTTTTCTCATATAGGGTGCTTTCCATGCTTTTTAGCATTGTCTTACCTAACAGGCTCAGAATCACTTAAAAAAAATATGATTCTGGAAATTTTTTTTTTTCTCTCTCCTCATGTAATGCTTTCCATGCATTTTGTCTTTTCGTTACCTAACATTGTGAAATACACTTAAAATACATGTTTTTTGTAATGTTCTCTTTGTCAAAAAACAGCAATATTCATGCCTTTTTGCCTTTTAGTACTTAAAGATTCTCAAAAAAAAATCACATAATGTCCTTTCGGTTCCCTATATAGGGTAGTTTACATGCATTTTGGTTTCTCTGTATGTAACAAGTTCAATAACACTCAAAATATTTGTTTTTTGGTTATGTTGTGGTACGTAAGCTTAAAAAAAAAAACACTCAACACATACGTTTTTGTTGATGTTGTTTTTATTCTCATATACGATGCGTTCTATGCTTTTCAGCGTTTGGTGTCTAGCATACAAAAAAAAAAAAAAAAATAAATAAAATAAAAAAATAAGAATAAAAATATACATTTGCTGTAATACCATCTCGTTTCCACATGCATTTTGGCGTTTTTATATCTAACAATGTGAAAGACTGTCAAAATGCAAGTTTTTGGTAATGATCTGTTTCTCCACACAGAATGCTGTTAACGTGTTTTTGCATTTTGGTACATAAGAAGTTCGAAAACACTAATAATACACTTCTCTCGTTATGTGTTTATGTTTCTCCATATAAGCTATGTTGCATTCATTTTTGCGTTTTTGTAAATTACAAGCTAGAAAACACGCATAATGCATTTATTTCTTAATGTCATTCTTATTCTTCTTAAAGGGAGTTTTGCATGCGTTTTAGTGTTTTGGTACCTCAGAAGCTCAAAACCTCTCATAATACACCTCCCTCTTAATGTACTTTTCTTTCCATATATAATGTACTTTGTATGCATTTTCGGCGTTTTTATACGTAACAAGCTCAATAGCAGTCAAAATACTTGTTTTGATAATGTTTTCTTTTCTTTATCCATAAAATGTGTTTTGCATAAGTTTTTAGCGTTTTGGTACGTAAAAAAATCAATAACACTCAAAGTGCGCGGTTTTCATTTTTTTTTTTTTTTCATCCCCATATATACGGTAATTTCCATGCTTTTTTTTGAGTTTTGGTGCCTAACACACCAAAAAAAAAAAAAAACGTTTTGGAATCTTGGTACCTAGAATATATATATATATATATATATATATATATATATATATATATATATATATATATATATATATATATATATATATATATATATATATATATATATATATATATATATATATATATGTATATATATATATATATATATATATATATATATATATATATATATATATATATATATATATATATATATATATATATATATATATATATATATATATATATATATATATATATATATATATATATATATATATATATATATATATATATATATGCATTTTGACAGTCTTTCACATTGTTAGATATAAAAACGCCAAAATGCATGTGGAAACGAGATGGTATTACAGCAAATGTATATTTTTATTCTTATTTTTGTATTTTATTTTTTTTTTTTTGTATGCTAGACACCAAACGCTGAAAAGCATAGAACGCATCGTATATGAGAATAAAAACAACATCAACAAAAACGTATGTGTTGAGTGTTTTTTTTTTAAGCTTACGTACCACAACATAACCAAAAAACAAATATTTTGAGTGTTATTGAACTTGTTACATACAGAGAAACCAAAATGCATGTAAACTACCCTATATAGGGAACCGAAAGGACATTATGTGATTTTTTTTTTGAGAATCTTTAAGTACTAAAAGGCAAAAAGGCATGAATATTGCTGTTTTTTGACAAAGAGAACATTACAAAAAACATGTATTTTAAGTGTATTTCACAATGTTAGGTAACGAAAAGACAAAATGCATGGAAAGCATTACATGAGGAGAGAGAAAAAAAAAAAATTTCCAGAATCATATTTTTTTTAAGTGATTCTGAGCCTGTTAGGTAAGACAATGCTAAAAAGCATGGAAAGCACCCTATATGAGAAAAGAAAACATTACGGTAAACGTGTCTTTTTAGTATTTTTGAACTACTTACGTACAAAAATGCTAAAATGGAAAACATGCGATGGATTTATAGTGTTAAGTACTATATGTAGTAAAACAAAAAAGACATTACGAGAACCAAAATGCAAAAACGCTTTACTACCACTGTATATAGAGAAACAGAACAACATTACAAAAAAGAAGCATTCTAAAAAAAAATTCAGCATGCAAAAATACATGGAAAGTATCCTATATTGGAAACAAAAAGACATTGGAAGAAACGTGTATTGTGAGTGTTCTTGAGCTTCTTACACACCAATACACTAAAACATATGAATAGCACTCTATACAGAAAAGAAATTTATTTTTTAAATGTTTGTGTTGTTTTTTTTCACACCTTTAGTAGCCATAACGCCAATCAGCATGCAAAGCTTGATAGGCATGAAAATGCAAAAAAATCATGGGAAGCATTCTATATGGGAAAAGAAAGGATTACCAAAAACGTGTCTTTTTGAGTGTTCTTTAGCTACTTGCATACCAAAAACACAAAAACGCCTGCAAAACGCTCTTTATACAGAAAAGGAATGACACTGCCAAAAAACAAGTATTTTGAGTATCTTTTATCTTTTTACTTAAAGAAAACGCCAAAATACATAGAACATAAACAATATGAAGAAAAGTCATAATGAGAAACGTGTATTATGTATATATATATATATATATATATATATATATATATATATATATATATATATATATATATATATATATATATATATATATATATATATATATATATATATATATATATATATATATATATATATATATATATATATATATATATATATATATATATATATATATATATATATATAAAAGAGCAATATTACAAAAAAGTGTATTTGACAGTATTTCACATTGTTTAGTACGAATAAAAAAAAGCTTACAAAGCACCTTAACAATACCAAAAACAAGTATGTTAAGTATTTTTGGGATTGTTACCTAGAAAAGGGAAAGGATGCATGTATGTGGGGCAATGAAAAGACATCACGAGAAACGTATACTATGACTATTTTTGGGCTTCTTAGGTATCAAAGCAATAAACCGCATGAATAGCGCTCTATATGGAGAAACAGAACGCTACTAAAAACGTGTATTTTGAGTGTTTTTGATATTGTTAGGCACCAAAACGCTAAAATGCATGCAATGTCTCCTATACAGGGAAACAAAAAGACATTAACAGAAGGGTGTCTTTTGATTGTTTTTGATCGTGTTTAACAATAAAACGCTAAATAGAACGGAAATCACCCTACATGTGAATGCAAAACAACATTACGAAAAACGTCTTTTGAGTGTTTTTGAACTTCATGCTTGCCAAAACGCTGCAACACTTGTAAAACACACATTATGGAGAAATAGAACAACATTAACAATAACAACTATTTTCGAGTGTTTTTGAGCGCTTACGTAGAAAAACGCTAAAATGCATGAGTAGTACTATATATTGGGAAACGAAATGACGTTATGAGAAACATGTATTAAGCTTTATTGGTACCAAAAGCAAAAACGCGTTAATATCACTCTATGCGTAGAAACAACAGCGTTCCCAAACGTGTAAATTGAGTGTTTTTCACACTCAATTTTCCTTTCATGGGAAAACTAAACGACATATAAAAAACGTATCTTTTGAGTTTTTTTTTTTTTTTCTGCAGGTTACACAAAAAATGCTAAAAAGCATCGAAAGCACCCTATATACGGAGAGAAAACTGCATTACAAAAAACGTGTTTTGAGTATTTTCTAGCTAAAACGCATGTAAAAACACCCTTTATGTAGAAACAGAATAACATTACGAAAAACAAGTATTTTGAGTGTTATTGAGCTTATTACGCACAAAAACGCAAAAAAAGCATGCAAATTACGAGGGAAAGGAAAAGACTTTACGAAAAACGTGTATTATGAGTGTTTTTAAGCTTCGTTATCAAAACTCAAAAACGCATGAATATGGAGAAAAAGAATAACATGAATGGAACTCTATATTGAGAAACAGATCAACATTACCAGAAAACGTGCATTTTTTTGTGATTTTCACATCAGTAAGTACCAAAACGACGAAATTTATGCCCTATATGGGGAAAGAACGAAAAATCCCAGAAACGTGTTTTCTGAATATTTTTTTTTTAGTATGAGCCATAAAAACGTAAAAGAAATAATAGAAATCACCTTATTTGGGAATACAAAAAAAAAAGAAAAAATTTGTCTTTTGAAAGTTTTTGAGGCTATCAGAAAGCTAAAGCACATACAAAACACTCTTTATGGAAAAAAAACAGATTAACATTACCAATGACAAGTATTTGGGGTTTTCAGCTTGTTACGTACAAAAACGACAAAATCCATGCAAAGCACTATATATGCAGAAAAAGAAAAGAAATAGAGAGAAACGTGTATTATAGTTGTTTATGAACTTCATAGGTTCCGAAACGCTAAAATGCAGGAGTAGCATTATATATGTATTTAGATAACATTAAAAAAAAAAAAAAAAACGTGAAATTTTGTATTTCACACGCCAAAATTCATGCAAAGTATCCTATGTAGAAAAAAGGAAACGATATTTGAGTGTATATGAACGTGTTAGGTACCAAAACGCTAGAAAGCATTGAAAACACCCTATATGCGAGAAGAAAATATTACAAAAAAAGTCTCTTTTAAGTGTTTTGAGCTACTTACCAAAACCAAAAACACATGCAAAAACGCTTTGTGAGAAAACAAAATAACCTAACCAAAACCAACTATTAGAGGTGTGGTTGAGCTTGCTACGTAGAAGGAAGCCAAAATGCATGCAAAGTGTATTATAAGCGTTTTTGAGCTTCTTAACTACCAAAATTCGAAAAAGCTTTAATAACACTCAATAATGAAAAATAGATTACCAAAAAAAAAACGTGTAATTTGAGGCTTTAGCTCATTCTTAGGCACCAAAACTCGAAAATGCATAGGAAGTGTCTTACATGAAGAAACGAAACAACATTCCAAGAAAAAAGTATTTGGATTGTTTTTGTACAGGTTAAGCGCCAAAGCTTTAAGAAGCACGGAAAGCACTTTATATAGGAATAGAAAACAAAATTTTCAAAGATGTGTCTTTTGAGTGTTTTCAGCTTCTTATGTACCGGAATCCTGTATGGAGAAACAGAATAATATTACCAAAAAAAAAAAAAAAAAGCATTTTGAATGTTTCTAAGCTTCTTACGTTGAAAAATGCCAAAAAAAGCATGAAAAGGGGAAAACAAAAAGACTTTCCAAGAAGCGTGTATTGTGAATGTTTTTGAGATTCCTCGGTACCAACACATGAGAACACATAAATAGTACTAAAGGTGAAAAAAAAAAAAAAACAGAAAACTACCAAAAATGTGTATCTTAGTGTATTTCACATTTATAGATAACAAAACGCAAAAATGCATGCTGATCACCCTATATGTAAAAAAGAAATAACATTTGCATAAAGGTGTGTTTTGAGTATTTGTTATCGTTTTAGGAAGAGAAACGTACAAAAACGTCAAAATGGATGCAAACTACTTAATAAGGGATACGAAAAGACACTACGAGAAACTTTTATTATGAATGTTTTTGAGCTTCTTAATTATGAAAACGCTTAAAACGCATGAATAGTACTCTATATCAAGAAACAGAGAGAAAAAAAAAAACGTATAATTTGAGTGTATTTCACATTCTTAGATGCCATATCGTGAAAATACATATAATTTACCCTATATGGCGAAACAAAAAGTGATTAAGAAAATCGCGCATTATGAGTGTTTTTGAGTTTCTTAGGTACAAAAACGCTGAAACACATGAATCTAGTTACGCACAAAAAAACATGGAAAAAAACCGTATAAAGGAAAACCAAAAAATATTACCAAAATCGTGTCCTGTTTTTTATTTACTTACGTAATAAAACGCTAGAACCCATGCAAAAAAAAATAAAATAAAATAAAATGAAATAAAATAAAATAAAAAAAAAAATATAAATAAATAAATAAATAAATAAAATAAATAAATAAATAAAAATAAATACTGAGAAACAGTATACCTTTACCAAAAACCGTGTATTTTAAGAGTTTTTGAGTTTGTTACATAGAAAAAAAAAGCACCATTACCAAAAACATATCTCCGATGTGTTTAGGAGCTTCTAACGTCCAAAAAAGTGCTAAAAAGCATGCAAAACTTTCTTATTGAGAAAAAGAATAACATCACCGAAAAATGAGTTGAAACTTCATTTTCAAAAACATGTCTTTTGAATGTCTTTTGGAGCGGGTTCGGCACAAAAGCACAAAAATGATGAAAAAAACTCTATAGCTATATATATATATATATATATATATATATATATATTACCTAGACACGTTGTCTTTTTTAGCTGCTTACGTACCAAAACGCTTAAACGCATTCAAAACACTGTTTAAAATACAAAACAAAATAACTTTACCAAAAAACGTATATTTTTAGTGTTTATCAGCTTGTTACGTAAAAAAAAAAAAAAAACACCAAAATATAAAGTAAACCACATCGGAAAAGAAAAGAACATTACGCGAGACGTGTACTTTGATTTTTTTTTTCTTTCGAGCTTCTTAGGAAACAAAACGCTTAAACGCATAAATAGCTCTCTATTTAGAGAAACAGAACAACATTACAAAAAAATGTGTATTTTGAGTGTTTTACAGAGAAAACAAAACGCCAAAATACATGTAAAGCGCCCTCTATGGTGAAATAAAACGACATTACAGGAAACGTATCTTATGAGTGTTAGACAACAAAACGCTAAAGATCATAGAAAGGACTCGATATGGAAAAAAAAAAAAAAACATCATTACCAAAACTGTTCCTTTTCAGTGTTTTGAGGTACCTATGAAAAAGCTTAAAACATGGAAAATACCCTTGATCGTGACACAGAGTAACATTACCAAAACTAAATATGAAATGATTGTTTTTGAGCTTGTTTCATTGCCAAAATGCATGTTTAGTATACTATATAGATAACCAAAAGGACCTTACGAGAAACGCGTATTTGGAGTGTTTTCGAGCTTGTTAGGTAACAAAACGCAAAAACGCGTTTGAATAGAACTCTATATAGACAAACAGAACAACATTGTCAAAAACTTGTATTTTGAGTGTTTTTTACATTGTTAGGTACCAAAACGGTAAAATGCAAGCGAATCACCCTATATAGGAAAACAATGTGAAATTACCAGAAGCGTGTCTTTTTATTTATTTTTTTTCGAGCGTATTAGGCACCAAAACGCTAAAGTGCATGGAGAACACCCTATTTTCAATAAAAAAAAACAGCTTGGTTTACCAAAAAAGGTTTCGTCTGAGTGTTTGAGTGTCTGACGTACCATATCGCTAAAATTCATGCAAAACACCCGTTATGGAGAAACTGAATAATATTACCAAAAATGTATGTTATGAGTGTTTTTTTTTTTTAGCTTATTAGGTACAGAAACGGCAAAATGCACGAAATATACCCTATATGGTGAAACATAACAAGATTATGAATGTTATTGAAGTCCTTATTTGAAAAAAAAAACGCTCAATAGCACTCTATATGAAGAAAAACAATAACACCATCAAAAACGTATAATGAATGTTATTCATATCATTATGTACTAAAACGCTTAAATTCATGCAAAATATCTTCGATTTAACAACGGAAAGACATTACGAGAAAAGTGTGTTATGAATGGTTTTCAGCTTCTTAATGTCCAAAACTCAAAAACTCTTTAGGAACATTATATATGGGGAAACAGATCAACATTACGAAAAATGTGTATTTTGAGTCTTTTTTTGTATTGTTAGGTACCAAACATCCAAAATGTATTCAGTTCACCGTATATAGGGAAAAAAAATTACATTTCCACATACATGTTTTTGGAGTGTTTATGAGGATTTTGTACACCAAAATGCTAAAAAGCATAACCCTATATACGAATACCAAAGAACATTACGAAAAACGTGTCTTTTGAGTGTTTTGAGCTTCTTACGTACCAAAATTATAAAACGCAAGCAAAACACCCTTAATAGAGAAAGAATAACATTTCCAAAAACTAGTATTTCTAATGTTTTGAGCATGTTACGGATAAAAACGACGCAATTCATTAAAAATATCCTATATCGGGTAATGAAAGAACATTACTTGAAAGGGATATTATAAATGTTCCTTATGTACCAAAACGCTAAAACGCATGAAAAACACTCCATATGGAAAAAAAAAAAAAAAAAATAATAATAATATATATATATATATATATATATATATATATATATATATATATATATATATATATATATATATATATATATATATATATATATATATATATATATATATATATATATTTTTTTTTTTTATGTAGGAAGGATACTGGCCAAGGGCAACAAAAATCTAATTAAAAAAAAATGCCCACTGAAATGCCAGTCCCATAAAGGGGTCAAGGCAGTGGTCAAAAATTGGTGGATAAGTGTCTTGAAACCTCCCTCTTGAAGGAAGTCAAGTCATAGGAAGGTGGAAATACAGAAGCAGGCAGGGAGTTCCAGAGTTTACCAGAGAAAGGGATGAATGATTGAGAACACTGGTTATCTCTTGCGTTTGAGAAGTAGACAGAATAGGGGTGAGAGAAAGAAGAAAGTCTTGTGCAGCGAGGCCGCGGAAGGAGGGGAGGCATACAGTTAGCAAGATCAAAAGAGTAGTTAGCATGAAAATAGCGGTAGAAGACAGCTAGATATGCAACATTTCGGCGGTGGGAGAGAGGCTGAAGACAGTCAGTTAGAGGAGAGGAGTTGATGAGACGAAAAGCTTTTGATTCCACCCTGTCTAGAAGAGCAGTGTGAGTGGAACCCCCCCAGACATGTGAAGCATACTCCATACATGGACGGATAAGGCCATTGTACAAAGTTAGCAGCTGGGGTGGTAAGAAAAACTGGCGGAGACGTCTCAGAACATTACAAAAAAGAAGTATTCTGAAAAAAAAAAATAAAATTGAGCATGCAAAAATGCATGGAAAGTAAGTATCCTATATTGGAAACAAAAAGGCATGGGAAGAAACGTGTATTGTGAGTGTTCTTGAGCTTCTTACACACCAATACACTAAAACGTATGAATAGCACTCTATACGGAAATTTTTTTTTTTAAACGTTTCTGTTGTTTCTTTTTCACACCTTTAGTAGCCATAACGCCAATCAGCATGCAAAGCATGATAGGCATGAAAATGCAAAAAATCATGGGAAGCATTCTATATGGGAAAAGAAAAGATTATCAAAAACGTGCCTTTTTGAGTGTTCTTTAGCAACTTGCATACCAAAAACACAAAAACGCCTGGAAAACAGTCTTTATACGGAAAAGGAATGACACTGCCAAAAAACAAGTATTTTGAGTATTTATGATCTTTTTACTTAAAAGCATTCAGCATTTTTCTGCATATTAGACAACAAAATTCTAAAAAGCTTGAAAAAAGCCAAAATTTGAATTTTTTTTTATTTACATATGTACCAAAATATTAAAACCCACGCGAAACACACTATATTGAAACGAAAAAAAATATTACCAAAAAACAAGCATTTTCAGTGTTTTTTGTGCTTGTTACGTACATAAACACCAAAATGCATGCAAAAGAACCTCTATGGGGAGAAAAAAGTCATTACAAGAAACGTGTTTTTGAATAATTTTGAGCTTATCATGTACCAAAACACTAAAACGCATGAACAACACTACCAAAAAACATGCATTTTTTTTGTGTACTTCACAGTTAGGTACCAAAAAATTTAAATGTATATGTACCTTATATGGCGAAAGGAAACGACATTGCACGAAATGTGTTTGTTATGTGATTATGGACATGTTAGGCACCAAAACGCTAGAAAGCATAGAAAGTGCCCTATATGGAAAACAATACATCATTTATCAATTACTTCTCTTTTCGGTGTTTTTAAGCTACTTACGTAGCAAAAACTCCTTTATGGAGAAACAGTATAACTTTACCAAAAAAGTGAATTTTCAGAGTTTTTGAGGTTACGTACAAAAATGCATGGAAAGTACTCTATATGGGGAAAGAAAACACTAAAAGAAACGTGTATTATGAGAGTTATTAAGCTTCTTAGGTACCAAAGCGTTAAAAGGCATAAATAGCTCTCTCTATGGCGAAACAAAACTTCTTTACCAAAGACGTGTATTTTTTAGTGTTTTTTTTTTTTTTTTTACGTTGTTAGGTACCAAACACTAAAATGAATGCAGAGCCACCAATATGGGGGAAACGAAACGACATTAACAGAAATGTGTTTTGAGAGTTTTTCAGCGTCTTAGGCACCATAAACTTTAAAAAGCATAGATATCATATTGTATAGAAGAATAAAACATTAACAAAAATGAGTTTTTTTTTATGTTTTTGAACCACTTATGTACCAAAACGCTATAACGCATGCAAAACTCCTTTTATAGAGAAAAAAAAGAAAAACAAAAACAAAATCCAAAACAAGAATTCTGAATGTTTTTTTTTCACGTTGTTAGGTACCAAAACGCCGAAAATCATAAAAAAAAAGCTTATATTGTGAAAGAAAACGAGATTCCCAGAAACATTACTTTTGAGTGTCTATGACCGCGTTAGAAACCAAAATACTAAAAAGCTTTGAAAACGCCTTATAAGCAAAACCAAAACAACTTAACAAAAACGTCTCTTTTTAGTGCTTTAAGCTACTTACCAAAACGCCAAAAACATATGTAAAACACCCTTCATGAAAAAAGAGCATATTTCTATTAAAAACGTGTACTTGAAGTGTATTTGAAAGTATTCTATATAGGGAAAGAAGATATTACGGGTATTTGAGCTTCTTAGGTACCAAAACGCTAAAATGCATGGATATAATTTTGTATTGAGAAACAAAAACACTAGAAAAAAGGTACATTTTTAATGTATTTCACATTCTTAGGTACTAAAACGCCAAAAAGCATAGAAAACATCCTATATGGAGAAAGACAAGGAGATTTCCAGAAACGTGTCTTTCGAGTGTTTGAGAGCGTGCTAGGAAACGAAACGCTAAAAAGGATGGAAAGACCCCTATAGGGGGACAACAAAAGATCCTTAACAAAAAAATTTCTTTCCAGTGTTTTGAGCTACTTACGTAAGATAATGCCAAAACACATGTATCTCTGTATGGATAACAAGCTAAATATCAAATGCATGTAATTTGAATGTTTTTGAGCATGTTACAAAAATGTCACTAAGAAACATGAGTTTTTTAGTGTTTTCGCCTTATATTCAAAACACAAAAAAATGCATGCAAAGCATGTGATTTAAAAAAAAAAAACAGAACAACGTTTCCAAAAAAAACGAGTATTGTTTGAGCTCGTTAGATACTAAAACTCCTAAATGCATGCAAACCACTCTGTATGGGGAAACAAAGGGATTTTTTTGAGACACGTGTGTAATAAATATTTTTGTGCTGCTTAGCTAACGAAACGGAAAATTGCGTGAATAGCAGTCTATATGGAGAAACATAAGAACATTACCCAAAACGTGTATTTTCAGTATTTTCACATTGTTACGTACAAAAACGCAAAAATGTAGGAAAATCACTCCATAGTGGGAGTGATTTTATTGTTTGATCGTGTTAGGCACCAAAAGTCTAAAATGTATAGAAAGCACCCTATATTGGAATACAATACAACATTAACAAAAAAAGGTTCTTTTGTGTTTTTTTTTAGCATCTTACGTACCAAAACCATAGAACGCATACAAAAAAACCCATTGTAGAGAAACAAAATAACAAAATAAAGTGTACTATGAGTGTTTTTGAGCTTGTTAGGAACAAAAGCAGCAAAATGCAGGCAAAGTACCCTATTTAATGGAAGATAACCATATTACCAAAAGTCTATATTATTATTGTTAATCTCCTTAGTTAACAAAACGCTAAAACGCGTGAATAGCGCTCTAACAATGTATCAGTACCAAAAACATTTGTTTTGAGTGCTATTCACATTGCTACATAGGAAAATGCCAAAATGCATGCAAATTATGGAATAACGAAAAGATATTACAAAAAAAGTTTATTGTAAGTGTTTTTCAGCTTTATGGTAACAAAACGCAAAATGCGCTTTAATAGCACTCTGTATAGAGAAACGGAAATTACCATAAACGTGCATAAATATATATATATATATATATATATATATATATATATATATATATATATATATATATATATATATATATATATATATATATATATATATATATATATATATATATATATATATATATATATATATATATATATATATATATATATATATATATATATATATATATATATATATATATATATATATATATATATATATATATATATATATATATATATATATATATATATATATATATATATATATATATATATATATATATATATATATATATATATATATATATATATATATATGTTTCTCGATATAGAGTGCTATTTATGCGTTTAAGCGTTATGGTACCTTAGAAGCTTTCATAAATTTTCATAATACGCGTTTCTCCTAATGTCTTTTATATCCCGATATGGAGTACTTAGCATGCATTTTGGTGTTTTTTTACGTAACAATCTCAAAAAAAAAAAAAAACTTGTTTTCGTAATTATATTTTGTTTCTCCATAAAGAGCTCTTTTCGTGCGCTTTACCCTTTTGGTACGTGCGTAACTCAAGAACAATGAAAAAGACATTTCTTTCAAAGAAACACTCAAAACACATTTTTTTTGTGGAAATATCTTTTATTTTCTCAATATATGCTGCTTTACATGCATTTCGTCAGTTTGGTACCTAACAATTAAAGAAAAAAACAGAATATACACGTTTATGGTAATTTCCGTTTCTCTATACAGAGTGCTATTAAAGCGCGTTTTGCGTTTTGTTACCATAAAGCTGAAAAACACTTACAATAAACGTTTTTTGTAATATCTTTTCGTTATTCCATAATTTGCATGCATTTTGGCATTTTCCTATGTAGCAATGTGAATAGCACTCAAAACAAATGTTTTTGGTACTGATACATTGTTAGAGCGCTATTCACGCGTTTTAGCGTTTTGTTAACTAAGGAGATTAACAATAATAATATAGACTTTTGGTAATATGGTTTTCTTCCATTAAATAGGGTACTTTGCCTGCATTTTGCTGCTTTTGTTCCTAACAAGCTCAAAAACACTCATAATACACTTTATTTTGTTATTTTGTTTCTCTACAATGGGTTTTTTTGTATGCGTTCTATGGTTTTGGTACGTAAGATGCTAAAAAAAAACACAAAAGAACCTTTTTTTGTTAATGTTGTATTATATTCCAATATAGGGTGCTTTCTATACATTTTAGACTTTTGGTGCCTAACACGATCAAACAATAAAATCACTCCCACTATGGAGTGATTTTCCTATATTTTTGCGTTTTTGTACGTAACAATGTGAAAATACTGAAAATACACGTTTTGGGTAATGTTCTTATGTTTCTCCATATAGACTGCTATTCACGCAATTTTCCGTTTCGTTAGCTAAGCAGCACAAAAATATTTATTACACACGTGTCTCAAAAAAATCCCTTTGTTTCCCCATACAGAGTGGTTTGCATGCATTTAGGAGTTTTAGTATCTAACGAGCTCAAACAATACTCGTTTTTTTTGGAAACGTTGTTCTGTTTTTTTTTTTTTTTCAAATCACATGCTTTGCATGCATTTTTTTGTGTTTTGAATATAAGGCGAAAACACTAAAAAACTCATGTTTCTTAGTGACATTTTTGTAACATGCTCAAAAACATTCAAATTACATGCATTTGATATTTAGCTTGTTATCCATACAGAGATACATGTGTTTTGGCATTATCTTACGTAAGTAGCTCAAAACACTGGAAAGAAATTTTTTTGTTAAGGATCTTTTGTTGTCCCCCTATAGGGGTCTTTCCATCCTTTTTAGCGTTTCGTTTCCTAGCACGCTCTCAAACACTCGAAAGACACGTTTCTGGAAATCTCCTTGTCTTTCTCCATATAGGATGTTTTCTATGCTTTTTGGCGTTTTAGTACCTAAGAATGTGAAATACATTAAAAATGTACCTTTTTTCTAGTGTTTTTGTTTCTCAATACAAAATTATATCCATGCATTTTAGCGTTTTGGTACCTAAGAAGCTCAAATACCCGTAATATCTTCTTTCCCTATATAGAATACTTTCAAATACACTTCAAGTACACGTTTTTAATAGAAATATGCTCTTTTTTCATGAAGGGTGTTTTACATATGTTTTTGGCGTTTTGGTAAGTAGCTTAAAGCACTAAAAAGAGACGTTTTTGTTAAGTTGTTTTGGTTTTGCTTATAAGGCGTTTTCAAAGCTTTTTAGTATTTTGGTTTCTAACGCGGTCATAGACACTCAAAAGTAATGTTTCTGGGAATCTCGTTTTCTTTCACAATATAAGCTTTTTTTTTATGATTTTCGGCGTTTTGGTACCTAACAAAGTGAAAAAAAAACATTCAGAATTCTTGTTTTGGATTTTGTTTTTGTTTTTCTTTTTTTTCTCTATAAAAGGAGTTTTGCATGCGTTATAGCGTTTTGGTACATAAGTGGTTCAAAAACATTAAAAAAAACTCATTTTTGTTAATGTTTTATTCTTCTATACAATATGATATCTATGCTTTTTAACGTTTATGGTGCCTAAGACGCTGAAAAACTCTCAAAACACATTTCTGTTAATGTCGTTTCGTTTCCCCCATATTGGTGGCTCTGCATTCATTTTAGTGTTTGGTACCTAACAACGTAAAAAAAAAAAAAAACACTAAAAAATACACGTCTTTGGTAAAGAAGTTTTGTTTCGCCATAGAGAGAGCTATTTATGCCTTTTAACGCTTTGGTACCTAAGAAGCTTAATAACTCTCATAATACACGTTTCTTTTAGTGTTTTCTTTCCCCATATAGAGTACTTTCCATGCATTTTTGTACGTAACCTCAAAAACTCTGAAAATTCACTTTTTTGGTAAAGTTATACTGTTTCTCCATAAAGGAGTTTTTGCTACGAAAGTAGCTTAAAAACACCGAAAAGAGAAGTAATTGATAAATGGTGTATTGTTTTCCATATAGAGCACTTTCTATGCTTTCTAGCGTTTTGGTGCCTAACATGTCCATAATCACATAACAAACACATTTCGTGCAATGTCGTTTCCTTTCCCCATATAAGGTACATATACATTTAAATTTTTTGGTACCTAACTGTGAAGTACACAAAAAAAATGCATGTTTTTTGGTAGTGTTGTTCATGCGTTTTAGTGTTTTGGTACATGATAAGCTCAAAATTATTCAAAAACACGTTTCTTGTAATGACTTTTTTCTCCCCATAGAGGTTCTTTTGCATGCATTTTGGTGTTTATGTACGTAACAAGCACAAAAAACACTGAAAATGCTTGTTTTTGGTAATATTTTTTTTCGTTTCAATATAGTGTGTTTCGCGTGGGTTTTAATATTTTGGTACATATGTAAATAAAAAAAAATTCAAATTTTGGCTTTTTTCAAGCTTTTTAGAATTTTGTTGTCTAATATGCAGAAAAATGCTGAATGCTTTTAAGTAAAAAGATCATAAATACTCAAAATACTTGTTTTTTGGCAGTGTCATTCCTTTTCCGTATAAAGACTGTTTTCCAGGCGTTTTTGTGTTTTTGGTATGCAAGTTGCTAAAGAACACTCAAAAAGGCACGTTTTTGATAATCTTTTCTTTTCCCATATAGAATGCTTCCCATGATTTTTTGCATTTTCATGCCTATCATGCTTTGCATGCTGATTGGCGTTATGGCTACTAAAGGTGTGAAAAAGAAACAACAGAAACGTTTAAAAAAAATTTTTTTTTCCGTATAGAGTGCTATTCATACGTTTTAGTGTATTGGTGTGTAAGAAGCTCAAGAACACTCACAATACACGTTTCTTCCCATGTCTTTTTGTTTCCAATATAGGATACTTACTTTCCATGCATTTTTGCATGCTCAATTTTTTTTTTTTTTTCAGAATACTTCTTTTTTGTAATGTTCTGAGACGTCTCCGCCAGTTTTTCTTACCCCCCCAGCTGCTAACTTTGTACAATGGCCTTATCCGTCCATGTATGGAGTATGCTTCACATGTCTGGGGGGGTTCCACTCACACTGCTCTTCTAGACAGGGTGGAATCAAAAGCTTTTCGTCTCATCAACTCCTCTCCTCTAACTGACTGTCTTCAGCCTCTCTCCCACCGCCGAAATGTTGCATATCTAGCTGTCTTCTACCGCTATTTTCATGCTAACTACTCTTTTGATCTTGCTAACTGTATGCCTCCCCTCCTTCCGCGGCCTCGCTGCACAAGACTTTCTTCTTTCTCTCACCCCTATTCTGTCTACTTCTCAAACGCAAGAGATAACCAGTGTTCTCAATCATTCATCCCTTTCTCTGGTAAACTCTGGAACTCCCTGCCTGCTTCTGTATTTCCACCTTCCTATGACTTGACTTCCTTCAAGAGGGAGGTTTCAAGACACTTATCCACCAATTTTTGACCACTGCCTTGACCCCTTTATGGGACTGGCATTTCAGTGGGCATTTTTTTTTAATAAGATTTTTGTTGCCCTTGGCCAGTATCCTTCCTACATAAAAAAAAAAAAAAAAAAAATATATATATATATATATATATATATATATATATATATATATATATATATATATATATATATATATATATATATATATATATATATATATATATATATATATATATATATATATATATATATATATATATATATATATATATATATATATATATATATATATATATATATATATATATATATATATATATATATATATATATATATTTTTTTTTTTTATTTATTTATTTATTTTTTTCCATATAGAGTGTTTTTCATGCGTTTTAGCGTTTTGGTACATAAGGAACATTTATAATATCCCTTTCAAGTAATGTTCTTTCATTACCCGATATAGGATATTTTTAATGAATTGCGTCGTTTTTATCCGTAACATGCTCAAAACATTAGAAATACTAGTTTTTGGAAATGTTATTCTTTCTCTATTAAGGGTGTTTTGCTTGCGTTTTATAATTTTGGTACGTAAGAAGCTCAAAACACTCAAAAGACACGTTTTTCGTAATGTTCTTTGGTATTCGTATATAGGGTTATGCTTTTTAGCATTTTGGTGTACAAAATCCTCATAAACACTCCAAAAACATGTATGTGGAAATGTAATTTTTTTTCCCTATATACGGTGAACTGAATACATTTTGGATGTTTGGTACCTAACAATACAAAAAAAGACTCAAAATACACATTTTTCGTAATGTTGATCTGTTTCCCCATATATAATGTTCCTAAAGAGTTTTTGAGTTTTGGACATTAAGAAGCTGAAAACCATTCATAACACACTTTTCTCGTAATGTCTTTCCGTTGTTAAATCGAGGATATTTTGCATGAATTTAAGCGTTTTCGTACATAATGATATGAATAACATTCATTATACGTTTTTGATGGTGTTATTGTTTTTCTTCATATAGAGTGCTATTGAGCGTTTTTTTTTTCAAATAAGGACTTCAATAACATTCATAATCTTGTTATGTTTCACCATATAGGGTATATTTCGTGCATTTTGCCGTTTCTGTACCTAATAAGCTAAAAAAAAAAAACACTCATAACATACATTTTTGGTAATATTATTCAGTTTCTCCATAACGGGTGTTTTGCATGAATTTTAGCGATATGGTACGTCAGACACTCAAACACTCAGACGAAACCTTTTTTGGTAAACCAAGCTGTTTTTTTTTATTGAAAATAGGGTGTTCTCCATGCACTTTAGCGTTTTGGTGCCTAATACGCTCGAAAAAAAATAAATATAAAGACACGCTTCTGGTAATTTCACATTGTTTTCCTATATAGGGTGATTCGCTTGCATTTTACCGTTTTGGTACCTAACAATGTAAAAAACACTCAAAATACAAGTTTTTGACAATGTTGTTCTGTTTGTCTATATAGAGTTCTATTCAAACGCGTTTTCGCGTTTTGTTACCTAACAAGCTCGAAAACACTCGAAATACGCGTTTCTCGTAAGGTCCTTTTGGTTATCTATATAGTATACTAAACATGCATTTTGGCAATGTAACAAGCTCAAAAACAATCATTTCATATTTAATTTTGGTAATGTTACTCTGTGTCACGATCAAGGGGATTTTCCATGTTTTAAGCTTTTTCATAGGTACCTCAAAACACTGAAAAGGAACAGTTTTGGTAATGATGTTTTTTTTTTTTTTCCATATCGAGTCCTTTCTATGATCTTTAGCGTTTTGTTGTCTAACACTCATAAGATACGTTTCCTGTAATGTTGTTTTATTTCACCATAGAGGGCGCTTTACATGTACGAGTATTTTGGCGTTTTGTTTTCTCTGTAAAACACTCAAAATACACATTTTTTTGTAATGTTGTTCTGTTTCTCTAAATAGAGAGCTATTTATGCGTTTAAGCGTTTTGTTTCCTAAGAAGCTCGAAAGAAAAAAAAAAAATCAAAGTACACGTCTCGCGTAATGTTCTTTTCTTTTCCGATGTGGTGTACTTTATATTTTGGTGTAACAAGCTGATAAACACTAAAAATACACGTTTTTTGGTAAAGTTATTTTAACGCCCGGGTATTATTGTTGTTTAGTCTAAGTTGCCTTTATTTCTTTCTGTGGGATTGAGTGTGTGACGTGTGTGTGTGTGTGTCAGCTGTGCCTGGTGTCTGGCAGTGGTGCATGGATGGCGGGAGAGAAGTCGCGTGACTGCAGTGACTGGGCAGTGTGTTGTTGGCCCCGCTCTGGATAACTTGTCTTTGCGTGTCCTCCGTGCCGAGTGCCTGTTGCGTGAGCCTGAAGAGTTTGACTGTCCCTGCCTGTGTCTGTAACTGCCTGTAACTAACGGAACTAGTAAAGGAAGAAAGTGTTGCCCACTGTTTGTCTACCCGCTCTGTCTGGCTGTGCGTGAATCACGTGGGACGTGGTACCCTTAGCATCTCTTGTCTAGCCTGCTGGTGTTCCCGAGTGCTGTCCTGACTGTCGGGGAATTGTGGGCGTCTACGGGAGTGCTGAGGTTTGTGCTTTCGTAACAATGGTGTCAGGAGTGGGATGCTAAGTGTGTGCTCGTACAGACCTACGTGACTCGAGTGGAGAAACCATGGCAGACAAGGTGGTAGACAAAATGGCGGGCGAGAGTGGTGCTGCTGACCAGTGTGAGGGACTGAGTGGGTCTAGTCACGACTCTAGTGATGCTGGTGACGAGAAGCCCACCCAGATGGACCTCCTCATGTCCCAACTGGCGAGTATGGCTCAGAAGCAGGAGGAAAGGCACGAGCAAACCGTGGCAACACAAGCTGCCTAAACTGAACGACTGATGGAAGCCCTGCAAAGCAGCCTAGGTTCTCTGAGGGCTGAAACGCAGGCGTATACTGATCGCTCGTGTGAGGCAGTGAAACAGGAGGTAAAAAGTGAACTCCAAGCCTTGCGGGAAGAGGTGGCAGACCTGCGTGAGGGCGCGAGTGTTTGGCGGCAGGGCGCGTGGCCGCCACGTGGCGTCTTGGCGGGAGGTGTACAGCTGCCCGCAACCCCCGCCTGGCCTCCCGTGACTAGCCCAGGACCTGAAGGGAGTGTGGCCTCAGCCCCACCTGCTGTTGGGGGCCTTGGATGGGGCCCTGTGGGGGAAGCAGGTCCTTGGGAAGCACCCGAGATGGCCGTTGGGGGCTGGCCGCCCACCCGGGACAGGAGGGGAGGGCTTAGCCTGCCCCCTACACCGCCGGGCTCACCTCCCCGTGCCGCCTCCCCGCCCCCGAGCCCTAAGGCAGCCCGCTCGTCACCTCGTCACGTGAGACGCAAGCCAGCGGAGTACGATGGTAAGGTCAGCTGGGAGTCTTACGTCGCCCAGTTCGATATGCTGGCCTTGGCCCAGGGCTGGGGGGAGGCAGAGAAGGCCCTGCAACTAGCGACAGCGCTGCGAGGCCCGGCGTTGGAAGTGCTGGGTCATCTCCCTGCCAGCCAGCGCACCTCATACGCAGCAGTGTCCGAAACTTTGCGGCGACGTTTCGGACACCGTCATCAGGCGGAGGTATACCGCGCCCAGCTTAAGAAGAGGACGCGAGAGAAGGACGAAACCCTTTCCCAGCTGGCGCAGGACGTAGAAGGGCTGGTGAGGAGGGCGTATCCAAGCGCGGCCGAGGACATGGTCGTTGTTCTGGCGCGCGACGCGTTCGTAGACGCCCTCCAGGACCACCAGCTCCAAATCTATGTGAAGCAGGCACACCCAGCTGACGTGCAGGTGGCGTTGGCACGGGCTATGGAGTTTGAGGCCTTCCTACAGACGACGACCAGCCTCTCTTCTCTTGCCCAGCCTCGCGGTGAGGTACGGGGCCGGAAGGCGAAGGTGGAGCACAAGGCGGCGTCACGGGAGGCGAGCCCGTCCGAGTTCGCCGGCCGCTGTTGGGGCTGCAGTGAGAGAGGCCATAGACGCAGCCAATGTCCGAGGGGACGAAGGCCGCGCTCCCTCGATCGGCCTAACTCCAAAGCCTTCCAGACGTGCTGCGCCGCATGCGGCAAATCGGGCCACCGCTCCAGCGCCTCCCCCAAGCCCAAGGAGGTTGCTGAGGCGGGAAACAGCAGCGGGCTGGAGGAGGGGGCGACCTCACAGCCTGCCAAGGTGCCAATGCCCCGTGCTGTGTAAAGTGCCACCTCACCGTCAGCGCAGTGCAGGTACGAGGTGCGGTTGATGGAAGGCCTTGCTGCATGACCATTGACAGCGGGGCTGAGCGCACCATCGTGCAGCGGAGGCTGGTAAGTGCTGAGTGGCTCCCGTGCACCGTGGACAGGCTGTGTGGAGTAACGGGGGACTGCATGCCGTTGCAAGGCCCAGTAGACGTTCGAATAAGTGTCGGCAGCGCGGAGGTGAACCTGCCCGTGTATGTTGCCGAGCTGGAGGAAGAGTGTCTGCTGGGTTACGACTACCTGAAGAAGACCAGGGCCTGCGTAGACTTTGGACGGAAGGTGATAAAGGTATGTGGATACGATGTGCCTTTCCTTCCGGAGGTCGGCCGGTCGGAGGTAGTGACGACACGGCGGATGCAGTTGGCCCCGCGCTCTGAGTGTCGAGTACAGTGTCGACTCGCACGGCCGATGCAGAGCACGGAGGGCCTAGTGGAACCAGCCAGCGACTGTCGACTGGCTGACGGAGTGGCAGTCGGAAGGAGCCTCGTGCAAGCGGGGGAGAAGGTAGTCACTGTCTTACTGGCTAACTTCTCCGACGAGGCTCGCAACATACCCGCCGGAACAGCGGTGGGCGAGTGCGTGGAGGTGCAGCGTGCCGAGGCACCGCCGCAGGGTGAGCGGGCGGCCGAGGGAGCCCCGCTGCCGAGCTTCCTGGAGGATCTAGCGACCCGGAGCGCTGTCAATCTGACGGAGGCGCAGACGGAGCTCGTGTGTGACACCCTGGGCCGGTACGCCGATGTGTTCAGCCAGAGCGCCTCGGACTTGGGTCGCACGTCACTGGTGAAACACACGATCAACACTGGCACCCACGCACCGGTCAAGAGCCCACCCCGACGCATCGCACCAGCAAGGCGCGAAGAAATGCAGCGTGCAGTGAACGACCTGGCCACGCAAGGGGTAATCGAGCGATCAGACAGTCCTTGGTCGTCGGCGGTAGTCCTGGTAAAGAAGAAAGATGGAACGCAGCGCTTCTGTGTGGACTACCGGGCCCTGAACGACGTGACGGTGAAGGACTCTTACCCCCTGCCGAGGATAGACGACACGCTGGACGCTCTGGTCGGAGCATGCTGGTTCAGTACACTTGACCTGAAGTCAGGGTACCACCAGGTGGAGATGGCGGAGGAGGACAAGCCTAAGACGGCCTTCTCTTTCGGGCAGGGCCTGTGGCAGTTTAACGTCATGCCATTTGGCCTCTGCAACGCCCCGGGCTGTTTTGAGCGGCTGATGGAGCGAGTGCTAGACGGCCTGCAGTGGAAAACGGCACTCGTATATCTGGACGACGTGATAGTCTTCGGGAGCACCTTCGAGCAGGAGCTGGGGAGGCTGGAGGAGGTTCTGCAGCGCCTGAGGAAGGCCAATCTCAAGCTTAGCCCCAAGAAGTGCCTCCTCTTCCAGCATGAGGTGCCGTTCCTGGGACATGTCGTCAGCAGTGTTGGCGTGCGCACCGACCCTGGCAAGGTGGCAGCGGTGGCTGACTGGCCCACTCCCTCCAACGTAGCTGAAGTGAGGAGTTACTTGGGCCTCTGCACGTATTACCGCCGTTTCGTGCCCAACTTTGCCACCTTAGCTGCTCCTCTTAACCGTCTCACCAAGAAGGGGGCGAGCTTCCGCTGGGATGAGGCATGTCAGGCGGCCTTTGACAGCTTGAAGGCGGCGCTTGTGGAGGCGCCCGTCTTGCCTTACCCTGACCCGAAGCTGCCCTACCTGCTTGACACCGACGCCAGTGCCGAGGGCGTCGGGGCTGTGCTGTCGCAGGTAAAGGACGGCAAGGAACACGTAGTGGCTTACTACAGCTGCAAGTTTAGTAAACCAGAGCGCAACTACTGTGTAACCAGGAAAGAGTTGTTGGCCGTAGTGAAAGCGTTCGAACACTTCCACCCCTACCTGTACGGCGCCGAGTTTACCGTCCGTACTGACCATGCCGCCCTGAAGTGGTTAAAGACGCTTAAGGGGCCGGAGGGACAGTTGGCGAGGTGGTTGGGGCGCATGGAGCAGTATAACTACCGGATCGTTCACCGCCCAGGACGCGTGCACAACAATGCTGACGCCCTGAGCCGACGCCCGTGTGAGGCTAGTTGCTCACACTGCACCGCCAGGGAGCCCAGCCCGTGTGAGGCCTCCTCACCTGGCGCTCCTGGGGTGTTGGACACAGTGTGCCGCCGTTTACGTGTGCCTGCAAACACCGCCGAGTGCAATGAGCGGTGGCATGTGGCGCAGCGCAGTGACCCCGATCTAGCCCCCGTCGTGCGTTGGCTAGAAGCCAGCGACGAGCGCCCTAGCTGGCAGGTAGTGGCGGCTGAAAGCCCCGCCGCTAAGTGTTTGGTAAGCCAGTGGGAGACGCTATCAATTGACGAGAGCGGGGTGTTAGTGAAAAGGTGGGAGGCGGTAGGCGGGATGGGCAGAGACGCCTGGCTTGTGGTAGTGCCTCGTACTATGCGGCCGGAACTATTGAAGGAAGTGCACGCGGGTGTGACGAGTGGCCACGTAGGCGAAAAGCGTACCCTTCAACGCCTCCGCCAGCGGTTCTATTGGGGAGGAATGCGCAGTGACGTGACGGAATGGTGCCGGGCCTGTGACGTGTGCAGCGCTAAAAAGGGCCCAGCGCACCGTAACCGGGCCCCACTGCAGTTGTACAATGTAGGGGCACCGATGGAGCGGGTGGCAGTGGACATTGCCGGCCCGTTTCCCCTCACTCCCCGCGGGAACCGGTACATTTGTGTAGCCATGGATTATTTCACTAAGTGGCCAGAGGCGTATGCTATCCCCAATCATGAGGCAGAGACTGTGGCGAGTGTACTAGTCGACCAGTTCTTCTCTAGGTTTGGCGTGCCCGTCGAGCTGCACTCCGATCAGGGCCGTGAATTTGAGTCTCGTGTATTCAGCGAGTGCTGTGACTTGATGGGGATTTATAAGACGCGTACCACCCCGCTCCACCCACAGTCTGACGGCATGGTTGAACGTTTCAATAGGACGCTAGTTCAACAGTTGGCCAAGTATTGTGGGGCGGGGCAGGAGGACTGGGACGTCAAGCTGCCGGCGATGCTGATGGCATACCGTTCCGCCGTCCATGAAGCCACCGATCACTCGCCCTCCCAGCTGATGTTTGGCCGGGAGCTCCGCCTTCCTATTGACCTGGCCACGGGGCGCCCTCCTGATGTTGACCTCCCCACAGTCACCTCTGGGTTCGCAGCCGCAGTTCGCAGCGGTTCGCGGAGGTACACCACCGGGTGAGAGGCAAGTTGAGGGCAGCGAGTCAGGCCATGAAAGGTCTTTACGACCGGCGAGTGAGGGAGGCGAGTTACGCGGTAGGCGAGAAAGTGTGGCTGCATAATCCTCGCCGCCGGCGTGGCCTCTCTCCGAAACTCCAGAGCCCCTGGGAGGGGCCTTACACTGTCATCGCCGTGATCTCGGGGGTGACGTACAAAATCCAGCGTGGACGCCGTCGCCCTTCCATTGTGCATGTGGACCGTCTGTGGCGCTATCACGGTCCTGGGCACTACACTTGGGGCTTCGGGGGAGGTGGCGGCGATGATGCCGATTCTGCTGCCGAGGAAATCGACGAGTCCCCGGAGACAGCTGTCACCACCCCCAGCGAGCCAGAGGAGGCCGAGGCTGAGGAGTCAGGGGTGGGCGACGGCCGCGACTCAGAGCCAGCAGAGGAACCTCAGCCCACTCGGCCGCGCAGGGACAGACGCCGCCCACGGCGTTATGATGATTTTGTGTTGATTGACTCTGAGGGAGAGATATAAGGAGAGGCAAGGTCGGGTCGACCTTTTTGTAAAGGAGGGGGTGATGTAACGCCCGGGTATTATTGTTGTTTAGTCTAAGTTGCCTTTATTTCTTTCTGTGGGATTGAGTGTGTGACGTGCGTGTGTGTGTGTCAGCTGTGCCTGGTGTCTGGCAGTGGTGCATGGATGGCGGGAGAGAAGTCGCGTGACTGCAGTGACTGGGCAGTGTGTTGTTGGCCCCGCTCTGGATAACTTGTCTTTGCGTGTCCTCCGTGCCGAGTGCCTGTTGCGTGAGCCTGAAGAGTTTGACTGTCCCTGCCTGTGTCTGTAACTGCCTGTAACTAACGGAACTAGTAAAGGAAGAAAGTGTTGCCCACTGTTTGTCTACCCGCTCTGTCTGGCTGTGCGTGAATCACGTGAATCACGTGGGACGTGGTACCCTTAGCATCTCTTGTCTAGCCTGCTGGTGTTCCCGAGTGCTGTCCTGACTGTCGGGGAATTGTGGGCGTCTACGGGAGTGCTGAGGTTTGTGCTTTCGTAACATTATTTTGTTTTGTATTTTAAACAGTGTTTTGAATGCGTTTAAGCGTTTTGGTACGTAAGCAGCTAAAAAAGACAACGTGTCTAGGTAATATATATATATATATATATATATATATATATATATATATATATATATATATATATATATATATATATATATATATATATATATATATATATATATATATATATATATATATATATATATATATATATATATATATATATATATATATATATATATATATATATATATATATATATATATATATATATATATATATATATATATATATAGCTATAGAGTTTTTTTCATCATTTTTGTGCTTTTGTGCCGAACCCGCTCCAAAAGACATTCAAAAGACATGTTTCTGAAAATGAAGTTTCAATTCATTTTTCGGTGATGTTATTCTTTTTCTCAATAAGAAAGTTTTGCATGCCTTTTAGCACTTTTTTGGACGTTAGAAGCTCCTAAACACATCGGAGATATGTTTTTGGTAATGGTGCTTTTTTTTTCTATGTAACAAACTCAAAAACTCTTAAAATACACGGTTTTTGGTAAAGGTATACTGTTTCTCAGTATTTATTTTTATTTATTTATTTATTTTATTTATTTATTTATTTATTTATATATTTTTATTTTATTTTATTTTATTTCATTTTATTTTATTTTATTTTTTTTGCATGGGTTCTAGCGTTTTATTACGTAAGTAAATAAAAAACAGGACACGATTTTGGTAATATTTTTTGGTTTTCCTTTATAGGGTTTTTTTCCATGTTTTTTTGTGCGTAACTAGATTCATGTGTTTCAGCGTTTTTGTACCTAAGAAACTCAAAAACACTCATAATGCGCGATTTTCTTAATCACTTTTTGTTTCGCCATATAGGGTAAATTATATGTATTTTCACGATATGGCATCTAAGAATGTGAAATACACTCAAATTATACGTTTTTTTTTTTCTCTCTGTTTCTTGATATAGAGTACTATTCATGCGTTTTAAGCGTTTTCATAATTAAGAAGCTCAAAAACATTCATAATAAAAGTTTCTCGTAGTGTCTTTTCGTATCCCTTATTAAGTAGTTTGCATCCATTTTGACGTTTTTGTACGTTTCTCTTCCTAAAACGATAACAAATACTCAAAACACACCTTTATGCAAATGTTATTTCTTTTTTACATATAGGGTGATCAGCATGCATTTTTGCGTTTTGTTATCTATAAATGTGAAATACACTAAGATACACATTTTTGGTAGTTTTCTGTTTTTTTTTTTCCACCTTTAGTACTATTTATGTGTTCTCATGTATTGGTACCGAGGAATCTCAAAAACATTCACAATACACGCTTCTTGGAAAGTCTTTTTGTTTTCCCCTTTTCATGCTTTTTTTTGGCATTTTTCAACGTAAGAAGCTTAGAAACATTCAAAATGCTTTTTTTTTTTTTTTTTTTTGGTAATATTATTCTGTTTCTCCATACAGGATTCCGGTACATAAGAAGCTGAAAACACTCAAAAGACACATCTTTGAAAATTTTGTTTTCTATTCCTATATAAAGTGCTTTCCGTGCTTCTTAAAGCTTTGGCGCTTAACCTGTACAAAAACAATCCAAATACTTTTTTCTTGGAATGTTGTTTCGTTTCTTCATGTAAGACACTTCCTATGCATTTTCGAGTTTTGGTGCCTAAGAATGAGCTAAAGCGTCAAATTACACGTTTTTTTTGGTAATCTATTTTTCATTATTGAGTGTTATTAAAGCTTTTTCGAATTTTGGTAGTTAAGAAGCTCAAAAACGCTTATAATACACTTTGCATGCATTTTGGCTTCCTTCTACGTAGCAAGCTCAACCACACCTCTAATAGTTGGTTTTGGTTAGGTTATTTTGTTTTCTCACAAAGCGTTTTTGCATGTGTTTTTGGTTTTGGTAAGTAGCTCAAAACACTTAAAAGAGACTTTTTTTGTAATATTTTCTTCTCGCATATAGGGTGTTTTCAATGCTTTCTAGCGTTTTGGTACCTAACACGTTCATATACACTCAAATATCGTTTCCTTTTTTCTACATAGGATACTTTGCATGAATTTTGGCGTGTGAAATACAAAATTTCACGTTTTTTTTTTTTTTTTTAATGTTATCTAAATACATATATAATGCTACTCCTGCATTTTAGCGTTTCGGAACCTATGAAGTTCATAAACAACTATAATACACGTTTCTCTCTATTTCTTTTCTTTTTCTGCATATATAGTGCTTTGCATGGATTTTGTCGTTTTTGTACGTAACAAGCTGAAAACCCCAAATACTTGTCATTGGTAATGTTAATCTGTTTTTTTTCCATAAAGAGTGTTTTGTATGTGCTTTAGCTTTCTGATAGCCTCAAAAACTTTCAAAAGACAAATTTTTTCTTTTTTTTTTGTATTCCCAAATAAGGTGATTTCTATTATTTCTTTTACGTTTTTATGGCTCATACTAAAAAAAAAAATATTCAGAAAACACGTTTCTGGGATTTTTCGTTCTTTCCCCATATAGGGCATAAATTTCGTCGTTTTGGTACTTACTGATGTGAAAATCACAAAAAAATGCACGTTTTCTGGTAATGTTGATCTGTTTCTCAATATAGAGTTCCATTCATGTTATTCTTTTTCTCCATATTCATGCGTTTTTGAGTTTTGATAACGAAGCTTAAAAACACTCATAATACACGTTTTTCGTAAAGTCTTTTCCTTTCCCTCGTAATTTGCATGCTTTTTTTGCGTTTTTGTGCGTAATAAGCTCAATAACACTCAAAATACTTGTTTTTCGTAATGTTATTCTGTTTCTACATAAAGGGTGTTTTTACATGCGTTTTAGCTAGAAAATACTCAAAACACGTTTTTTGTAATGCAGTTTTCTCTCCGTATATAGGGTGCTTTCGATGCTTTTTAGCATTTTTTGTGTAACCTGCAGAAAAAAAAAAAAAAAAAACTCAAAAGATACGTTTTTTATATGTCGTTTAGTTTTCCCATGAAAGGAAAATTGAGTGTGAAAAACACTCAATTTACACGTTTGGGAACGCTGTTGTTTCTACGCATAGAGTGATATTAACGCGTTTTTGCTTTTGGTACCAATAAAGCTTAATACATGTTTCTCATAACGTCATTTCGTTTCCCAATATATAGTACTACTCATGCATTTTAGCGTTTTTCTACGTAAGCGCTCAAAAACACTCGAAAATAGTTGTTATTGTTAATGTTGTTCTATTTCTCCATAATGTGTGTTTTACAAGTGTTGCAGCGTTTTGGCAAGCATGAAGTTCAAAAACACTCAAAAGACGTTTTTCGTAATGTTGTTTTGTATTCACATGTAGGGTGATTTCCGTTCTATTTAGCGTTTTATTGTTAAACACGATCAAAAACAATCAAAAGACACCCTTCTGTTAATGTCTTTTTGTTTCCCTGTATAGGAGACATTGCATGCATTTTAGCGTTTTGGTGCCTAACAATATCAAAAACACTCAAAATACACGTTTTTAGTAGCGTTCTGTTTCTCCATATAGAGCGCTATTCATGCGGTTTATTGCTTTGATACCTAAGAAGCCCAAAAATAGTCATAGTATACGTTTCTCGTGATGTCTTTTCATTGCCCCACATACATGCATCCTTTCCCTTTTCTAGGTAACAATCCCAAAAATACTTAACATACTTGTTTTTGGTATTGTTAAGGTGCTTTGTAAGCTTTTTTTTATTCGTACTAAAAAATGTGAAATACTGTCAAATACACTTTTTTGTAATATTGCTTTTATATATATATATATATATATATATATATATATATATATATATATATATATATATATATATATATATATATATATATATATATATATATATATATATATATATATATATATATATATATATATATATATATATATATATATATATATATATATATATATATATATATATATATATATATATATATATATATATATATATATATATATATATATATATATATATATATATATATATATATATATATATATATATATATATATATATATATATATATATATATATATATATATATATATATATATATATATATATATATATATATATATATATACAGAATGATATTTATGCGATTTAGCGGTTTGATACCTAAGAAAATTAAAAACACTCATAATACACATCTCTGGTAATGGCCTTTCGTTTATTCCGTATAGGATATTTTGTATGTATTTTGTCGTTTGTGTACGAAACAAGCTCAAAGACACTAACAATACTTGTTTTTGATAATGTTACCCTGTTTTTTCCCTAAATGATGTCTTGCATGCGTTTTAGTGTTTCAAAGTTTAAAAACAGTCAAAAAATGTGTTTTTTGTAATTTTGTTTTGTTTTCCAATATAACGTGCTCCAAGCTTTTTTGGCGTCTCGGTGTCAATCATGCACAAAAACACTCAAAACATATGTTATTTGCAATATAATTTCGTTTTTCCATATTACGGGCTTAACATGCATTATGGTGTTTTGGTACCTAACAATGTGAAAAACATTCATATTAGACATTTTTTGTAATGTTCTTTCATTTCCCCATGTTGGATACTTTGCATGCCTTTAGGCGTTTTTGTACGTAACAAGCTCAAAAACACCCAAATTCTTATTTGGCTAAAGTTATTCTGTTTCTCCATTAAGGATTTTATATCAATTTTAGCGTTTTGGTACGTAAGAAGCTAAATACCACTGAAAAGACACGTTTGTTTTGTAAAGTTTTGAATAGTTTTTTTTTTTTTATATACTTTTTAGCGTTTTGGTGCTTAACACGTCATAAACACTCAAAAGGCACATTTCTGGAAATGTCATTTCTTTTTCCCATATATGGTGTTTTGCATACATGTTGGAGTTTTCATGCCTATGAGTGTGAAATGCACTCAAAATACACGTTTTAAATTTTGTTGCTTTGTATCTCAATATAGAGTGCTCTTCATGGGTTTTAGCGGTTTTAGTACCTAAGAAGCACAAAAATACATGTTTCTTGTAAATATATTTAGTTTCCCAATACAGGGTACTTTCCAAGTAATTTGGGAGCTTTTGTACACAACAATCTCAAAAAACACAATCAAAATACTTGTTTTTGGTAATGTTAATTTGTTTCTCAAAGTAGTGTGTTTTTAAAATGCGTTTTTGGTACATAAGAAGCTGAAAACACTCAAAAGACTGGTCTTTTTTTATTTATTTTTATACCCATATAGGGTGCTTTATTTGGGATTTATTTGCGTTTTGGTGCTTAACATGCACAAAAACTCTTGAAATATTCGTTTTTTGGGGCTGGCTTTCCATGCAGTTTTTGTTTTGGTACCTAAAACTGAAATTGCAAGTTTTTGGCGGTCATTTTTTTTTTTTTCAGTTCTCCATATATCCATTGCGTATTGATGCGTTTTCCTGTCTGATACACACACAAAAAAAGCTGAAAAACAAAGCACACTATATTGGGAAAATAAACGACATTTCCGGAAACATCTCTTTGGAGTTTATGAACATATTATGCATCAAAACGCTAAAATCCATGGAAATCACCCTGTATGGGAATACCAAACAACTTTACAAAAAACGTATCTTTTCATTGTTTTCAGCTTCTTATGTACCAAGCTGCTAAAACGCATGCAAAACACACTTTATTGGGAAAGAACAGCATTACCAAAAATAAGTATTTTGAGTATTTTTTTTTTTTACCTTGTTACGTATAAAAACGACAAAATGCATGGAAATAACCGTGTTCGAGGTAATGAGACAACATTACTAGAAATAAGTATTATGAGTGCTTTGGATCGTCATAGGTACTAAAAGGATAAAACGCATGAATAGCACTCTATCTCGGAAAGAGAATATTATCAAAGGTATTTCACATTCTTAAATACCAAAACGAGAAAATGCATGCAAAGCACCTTAAATTGTGAATTGAAATATCATTTACATAAACATATTTTTAGTGTCTTTTGAAGGCACGAGAATACTAAAAAGTATGGGAAAAAATTAATTTGCAAATAAATAAATAAATAAATAAATAAATAATACCAAAATGTTTCTTTCGAGTGTATTTATTTTTTTATATTTTTTATAGCTACTTACGCACCGAAACGCTAAAACTTTTGCAAAACACCTTTCATAGAGAAACAATAATAACTTTAACAAAAACGTGCATTTTGAGTGTTTTCAGCTTGTTACGTACAAAACCACACATATGTATTGAAAGTGCACTACACAATGAAAGTAAAGAACATTACGAGAGACGTGTATTTTTAGTGTTTTTGAGCTTCTTAGGTACCAAAACGCTGAAACAAATGAATAGCATTCTATATGGAGAAACAGAATAATAATAAAAAAAAAAAATATGTAATTTTTGTGTTTTTCAATTCCTTGAATAACAAAACACCAAAATACATGAAAAATATCCTCTACGGTGAAATGAAACAACGTTACAGGAAACGTATCTTATGTGTGTTTTTGTGCATGTGTAACAACTAAATGCTGAAACGTATCTAAAGCACCTGATATGGGAAAAATAGCATTACCATAAACGCTCCTTTTGAGTGTTTTTTGGCTACTTAACTAACCTTTAAATGCATGCAAAATCCCCTTTGTTGAGACAATGTAACATTATAAAAAAAAACAAGTAATTTGAATGTTTTCAGCTTGTTACGTACATAAACGATAAGATGCATGCAAAGTACACTACATCTGGAAAGTAAAGAACTTTACGAGAGCATGAATAACACCCTATATGGAGAAACAGAATAACAATACAAAAAAAAAAAAAAACGTGCATTTTGAGTGTTTTTTGCACTGTCAAGTACCAAAACGTCAAAATGCATGCAATTTGCCCAATATGGGAAAAATAAACGATATTAAGGGAAATTACATTATATAAACATAATATTAATGCCAAAAATACAAGTATTTTGAGTGTTTTTGAGCTAGCTATGTAGAAAAATGCGAAAATGCATGTAATAAACCGTATATGGGGAAACGCATAAACATTACGAGAAACGCGTATTGTCTGCATTGAGCTTCAAAGGTACCAAAACGGGAAAATGCAAGAATACCAGTTTATATGGAGAAAAGAACAACAGTACAAAAAACGTGTTTTTTTTTTTGTGTGTATTTCAAACTGTAAGGTACCAAAACGCCAAAATGCATGCAAAGATCAATATACGTGCAAAGCATACGATATTTCCAGAAACGTGTCTCTTTTGTGTTTTCTATCGTGTTAGGCACCAAAAACACTAAAATGCTTGCAAATCATCCTATTCGGTAAGAGAAAAAACAATATTAGCAAAACAGTTTTTCAGTTTCTCACGTGCCTAAATGCAAAAACGCATGCAAAACACTCGTGATGAATAAACATAATAACATTACCCAAAACAAATATCTTAAGAGATTTGGGCCTTCTGACGTAGTAAAATTTAAATCCAAAGTACCATATATGGGGAAAATAAAAGACATTACGATACGAGAAACGTATTATGAGTGTGTTTGAGCTTCTCAGATACCAAAACAGGAAAACGCGTTAATGCCATTCTTTATGGAGAAACAAAACAACATTACCAAAAACGTGTAATTTGAGTCTTTTCACACTATAAGTTATCAAAACGCCAAAATGCATCCGAAACTTCTTTTTTTGTTCGAAACAAAACAAAATAATAAGAAGCGTATGTTTTAAGTGTTTTTAGGCACGCTAGTCACTAAATGCTAAAAAGCATTGAATGATTCCTGTATGTGAATAGAAAGACCTACCAAAAATGTGTCTTTTCAGTGTTTTCAGCTTCTTACATGCCAAATCACTAAAAAGCATGCAAAATACCATTTATGGAGAAACTGAGTAACATTACCAAAAACAAGTATTTGGAATGTTTTTTGAGCTTCTTAGATCGAAAAAAATGCATGCAACATGTTGAAACGAAGACATTACGAGAAACATGTATTATAAGTGTTTTTGAGCTTCGGTACCAAAACACTAAAATGCATGAATAGCACTTTATATGCAGAAACAAAATAACTTTACCAAAGTTTGTATTTCTACTGTATTTCACATTATAATGTAGCAAAACTCCAAAAAAGCAGGTAAAGCTTCTATATAGGGAAACGACACGATATTACATGAAACTTGTCTTTCAAGTATATTTGAGAGTGTTAGGCACCAAAACACTAAAATGTATAAAAATCACACTTTGTGGGAATCTAAATTAGCATTACGAAAAACGTGTCTTTTATGTGTAATTGAACTTTTTACTTACCAAAACGATAAAACACATGTAACACATTTTTTTTTTTTTTGTAGAAACAGAATAACATTACTAAAAGAAGTATTTTGAGTTTTTTTTAAGACTGTTACGTAGAAAAAAAGCAAACATGTAAAGTACTCTATATGAGGAAACGAAAAGACATTGCGAGAAAAGTGTATTTTTTTTTTTTTAGCTTCTTATGCAGCAAATCGTTAAAACGTATGAATAGCACTCTATATTAGAAAAAAAGGCAACATTCATTAAAACGTGTATTTTGAGTGTATATTACATTGATACGTACCACAATGCCAAATTGCAAGAAAAAGCACCTTATAACGTGTCTTCTGAAAGTTTATGAGGGTTGACAGGCACAAAAACGATAGAAAACCATGTAACGCATGGAAGACTGTACATGAAATGAAATGTAAAACATATACAATAAGAAAATAATAATTCCAATAATGTCTATTATGTGTTCTTGAGCTACATGCATAAAAAAAAAATAAAATAAAAACATTAAACCACAAAAAAATATACCTATTGTAGAAACTGTATGATTTTACCAGAAACTTGTATTTTGAGTGTTTTTGAGCTTGCTACGTAGTAAATGCAAAATGCATTCATGTATTCTGTATGGGAAACGAAATGAATGCAAAAAACTGCAAAAAAAAAGAAAAAGAAAATCACATAATACCTTATGTGATTTTCTTTTTATTTTTTTTAAGTACAAAATTGCTAAAATATACAAATATATATCAAGAGACAGAAGAACATTACCAAAAAAACGTGTATTTTGAGTGTTTTTCACTATGAAGTACCAAAACGCTGAATTATATGCAAACGACATTACTAGAAACGTTTCTTTTGAGTGTTTTTGAGTGTGTTAGGCATCAAAAAGCTAAAAAGCAAAGAAATCACAGTATATCGGGATACAAAACAACATTATAAAAAATGTGTCTTTTGTGTGTTTTTGAGTTTCTTACGAACAAAACCCCTAAAATGCATTCAAAACACTTGTTAAGGAGAAACAAAATAATCTATACCAAAAAAACAAGTATTTTGAATGTTATGAGCGTGTTACGAAGAAAAATGACAAAATGTACCGTATAAGGGGAAGCGAAAGGATATTATGAGTGACGTGCATTATATGTGTTTTGAGCTTCGTAGATTTCACATTATTAGGTAGCAAAATCCAAAAATGCAAGCAAAACAACATATATGAAAAAAAAAAAAAACGACATATCCAGATATATGTCTTTTGAGTGTTTATGAGCGTGTTAGGCACCAAAATGAAAAAAAAAAAAATCCTGGAAATCCCCCTATATGGGAATACAAAACAACATTACCAAAACGTGTCTTTTGAGTGTTTTTGAAATTATCAAACACTAAATCGCATGCAAAACACTCTTTATGGAGAGAAAGAATAACATTACCCAAGAAAAGTATTTTGATTGTTTTTCAGCATGTTACGTAGAAAAAAAAAAACGGAAAAATATAGGCAAAGTACACCATATGGGGGAATAAAAAGCCATCCCGAGAAACGTGTATTATGAGTCTTTTTTTAGGATTCTTAGGTACCAAAACGTTAAAGGGTATTAATAGCACTCTATATTGAAAAACAGTACAACATTGTGAAAAACGGTTATTTTTAGTGTATTTTTTTTATTGTTAGGTACCAAAACGCTAAAATGCATACAAAGCACCTTAATTGGGAACAAAATATGAGATTTCTAGAATCGTGTCTTATGAGCGTATTAGGCACTACATCGTTAAAAGTATGGAAAATCATCCTCTATAGGAATACAAAACATCATTACTAAAAAAAAACATGTCTTTTGAGTATTCTGAACTTCTTACGCACCAAAACACTAAAACGCATTGAAAACACCTTTTATGGCGAAACAGAATATTATTACCAAAAACTAGTATGTTGTTTTAAACACGTTACGTGCAAAAACACCAAAATTAATGCAAAATATACTATATAAGGAAACGAAAGAATATTACCAAAAACGTGTATTGTGAGTGTTTTTGAGCTTTTTAGGTACCGAAACGGTAAAACGTACGATCAAAAAAAAAAAAACATTACCATAAATATGTATTCCAAGTGTATTTCACATAATTAGGTATTAAAACACCAAAATACATGCAAAGCAAAAAGATATTTCCAAAAAACGTGTCTTTTGAGTGTTTGTGTGCGTGTTAGGCACAAAAATCCCAAAAGGCATCGAAATCAACCTAAATGGGAATACAAAATTACATATCTTTTTGGTAATGCTGTTTTGTTGACCTGTATGAAGTTGTATTCAAATGTTTTAGCGTTTTGGTAGCTGAAAAGCTGAAAAAAAAAACAATCATAATGCACGCTTCTGTTAATATCGTTTTGTTTCACATACTGGGGACTTTTTATGCCTTTTAAGATTTTTGGTACCTAACAAGGTAAAAGACTCTTAAAACAAACGCTTTTCATTATGTTATGTTTCTCTGTAAAGAGTGTTTTGCATGTTTTGGTACTTAAATACGATCAAAAACTCTCAAAGGACACGTTTTAGATTTTTTTTTTTTTTATCGTTTTAGTGCCTTAAAAGCTCGTAAACACCAAATAGACACGTTTCTGGTAATGTCGTATCGTTTCCTCATATAAAGTGCTTCCTCTTTATTTAGGCGTTCTGCTACCTCACAAGGTCAATCAAAACACTCAAAACACAAGTTTTTTTTTTTTTTTATGTTGTTATATTTCTCCAGAAAAACTGATTTCCATGCATTTTAGCTTTTTTTTTTTTCTTTTTTTTACGTATGAAGCTCAAAATCGTTTAAAACCAAGAATGCAAACCGGGAAACCAGGAACGCAAGAAGCTAAAAAGCACTCAAAATTTGCATTCTTGGTAATGTTTTCTTTTTTTATGATATAGGGTGCTTTACATGCATGCATTTCAGCGTTTTGTAACCTGAAAAGCACAAAAACACTCATATTACACGTTTTTATACGTGTAATATGAGTGTAATATTGTTATAGTTCTGATTGTTCTTATAGGGTGCTTTGCATTCATTTCGGGGTTTTGGTCCCAAACATGGTGGTCATCATTGATATGACACTTGTTTGGTAAGATTCTCCATATAGACTGATATTCATGTGTTTTAACGTTTTTTGTTAATATCTTTTCGTTCCAATATTCGTTTCTTTACATGCATTTTATTATCTGAACAAAATCATAAAAGACTTTTTCAAAAATTTTAATTCCTTTTCCATGTACGTTATTTTATTTATTTTTTTTTTAGCGTTTTATTCATTTTTTTTTCTTTTTCTTTTTTGCCTAATGCGCTCATAAACACCCAAATGACACGTTTCTGGTATTAGAGTCTCGTTTTCTAGTACAGTTTGTTTTTTCGTTTATTTTGACGTTTTGATACCTAACAACATCAAAAACACCCAAAACACACGTTTTTGTTAATGTTGTTATGTTTTTTTGCAGAAAGTCTGTTTTGTATGCGATTAAGGGTTCTTATAGGAAAAAAAACCTAAAAAAAAAAATTGAAAAAGACACTAATTTGATAAAGTTGTTTAGTTTTCCAATATAGTGTATTCTTTATGCTTTTTTAGCCGTTTGGTAGGTAAGAAGCTGAACAACATTTAAGAATACACGTTTTTGGTAATGATGTTTTCCCATAAAGCGTGCTTTGCCTACTCTTTACCTAGAGTTTTGGTACCTAACGAGCTAATATAGACTCATAAATTAAGTTTTAATAATGTTGTTCTCATAATACACGTTTCTTTTCATATAATTTTGTTTCCCATATTGTGTACTTTGCATGCATTCTTCCTGTTTTGGTACCGGACAAGCTCAAAAGCACTAAAAACACGCGTTTTCGATAATGTTAATTTGCTTTCCCATATCAGGTTTTTTCCATTCTTTTCAGCGTTTTTGTTTCCAATACGCTTTAAAACAACCAAATGATACATTTCTCATAATATCGTCTCGTTATTCTCTATCGGGTGATTTGCATGCATTTTGACGTTTTGATACATAACAAGCTCAAAAACCCTCAAACACGTTTTTAGTAATGTTATTCTTTTCTCCAGAAAGAAAAAAAAAATATATCCGTTTTAGTTTATTTATACGAAAGAAGATCAGAAACACTGAACGGTAACGATTTTGATGAAGTTCTTTTGTTTTCCTAAATAGCGTGTTATCTATGTCTTGATACGTAAAAAGCTGAAAATCACTCAAAACACACGATTTTGGTAATATTGTTTTCTTATCCAATATAGGGTGCCTTCCATGCACTTTTGCGTTTTGGTACCAGAAGAGCCAAAAAAAAAAAAACATAACACGTAACATTGTTGTTCTGATTCTTCTAATATGGTGCTTTGTACACATTTTGGCGTTTTAGTACCTAACATGGTCATAATCATTCATAATACACGTTTTTGGTATTGTCTTTGTTTCTTCATCTAGAATGCTATTCATGAATTTTAGCTTTCTGGTACCTAAAAAGATGAAAACAATCATAATACTTGTTTCTATAAATATCTTATCGTTTCCCATATTCTAATATACATGTATTTATATGCATTTTGGCATTTTGTTCACTAATATGATGGCAATCTCATCACGTTTTTGGTAATGTTTTTTTTTTTCTGTTTAAAAAGTGATATTTATGTGTTTGAGCGTTTTGATAGCTAAGAAGGTTAAAAAAAACATTCATATTTCTCTCTTAATATCTTTTGGTTTCCTATAACGTGTATTTTACATACATATTTAACGTTTTGATAAATAACAAGCTCAAAGACAAAATTCACATTTTTAATAATGTTCGTTTTTTTGTGTGTGTGTGTGTGTTTTGGTATGTAAAGAAGCTTAATAACTCTTAAAAGACACTTTTTCGATAATAATGTTTTTGTTTTCGCATAAACGGTGTTTTCCGTGCTTTTTAGCGGTTTGGTGCCCAACACACTGAAAAAAAAAAACAGTTAATACTTTTCTGCTAATGTAGTCTCGTTACCCCATATTGTGTGCTTTGAATGTATTTTGGCATCTTGTTACCGAAGAAGCAAAACACGATGAAAACACTTTTTTTTTTTTTTTCTACGCGGTTTAGTGTTTTTGTACGTAAGAAGCTCAAAACTCTGAAAAGACATGATTTTGATGTAGATTTTTTTTTCTTTTTAAAAAAAAGCGTGGTTTCTCTGCTTTCTAGTGTTTTGGTACGTAAGAATCTGGAAATTACTCAAAAGACACATTTTTATTAATATTATTTTCTTTTCTCACATCAGGTGCTTTAAATTCACTTTAGCGTTTTGGTACCTAATAAGCCCAAATACATTCATGATACACGTTTTTAGCATTGTTGTTCCGAATCTTCTTATTGAGTGCTTCATATGCATTTTGGCGTTTTGTCCCTAAGATGGTGGTAATTACTTATGACACACTTTTTTTAGTAATGTCGTTCTGTTTCTCCATATACAAAGAATCTGGAAATTACTCAAAAGACACATTTTTATTAATATTATTTTTTGCATTTTGTTACCTATAAAGCTGAAAAAACACTAACTACACGTTTTTTTTTATATTTCTTTTTGTTTCCCATATTGGCTACTTTGCAGGCATTTTTAGTGTTTTCGTACCTCACAAAATGAAAGATACCAAAGAATAAACGTTGTTCATAATGTTGTTTCGTCATAGAGGGTGTTTTCCATGTGTTTATGGCTTTTCTTACGTAAAAAATCTAAAAACACACATGCTTTTGTATAATCAAAACACACGTGATTTTTAATGTTGTTATGTTTTTTTCTTTTTCAAAATTGTGTTTTGTATGTGTTTTAGCGTTTCTTATACATAAGAAACTAAAGAAAAAAAAAATATACGGTTTTGATGAAGTTCTTTAAATTTTCTATATATAACGTGTTTTCCATGCTTTCAATTGTTTTGGTACGTAAGAAGACGAAAAGCACTCAGTAGACTTGTTCTGGTACCTCATATTGTTCTGGCACTCATATTGGACGTTTCTATCATTGTTGTTCTTATTCTTCTCATAAGTTGGTTTGCTTGCCTTTTTAGGTTTTCGTCCTTAACATGGTGATAATGACACTAATACACGTTTTACGTAATGTCGTTCTGTTTTTCATATCGAGTGCTACTGATGTGTTTTAGCGTTTTGGAACCTAAAAAGCTGAAAAAATAACACTTAAAATTTACGTTTCTATTAATATAATTTTCCGTCCCATATTGGGTAGTTTGCATGCATTTTTACCGTTTTGGTACGTAACAAGCTCAAAAACACTCAAAAGACACTTTTTTTTTAGCATTTTGGTCCTTAATTAACGTGACGACAATGGTTCATAATAAACGTTTTTGCTAATGTTGTTCTGTTTATTTATATTAAAGCATGTGTTTTAGCGTTTTGGTACCAAAGAAGGTGAAAAACACTCATGTTACCCATTTCTGTTAATATCGTTTCGTTTCCCATAATGGGTAATTTGCATATATTTTTTAGGGGTTTGGTACGAAACAAGCCTAAAGACAATAATAACAGATGTTTTTTTTTATAATGTTCTGTTTCTCCGTAAAAAGTGTTTTCCACGTGTTATTGCGTTTTTGTACCTAAAGAAGCTGAAAAACATCCATATAGGTGGATTACATGCACTTAAGCGTTTTGGTACCTGACATGCCCAAAAAAACACTCATAAACCCCATAAAACCCATAAAAGAGTCCAAAGCGGTAGTAAAAAATTGAAGGATAAGTGTCTTGAAACCTCCCTCTTGAAGGAATTCAAGTCATAGGAAGATGGAAAATACTGAAGCAGGCAGGGAGTTCAAGAGTTCACCAGAGGGATGAGTGATTGAGAATACTGGTTAACTCTTGCATTAGAGAAGAGAACAGAATAGGGGTGAGAGAAAGAAGAAAGTCTTGTGCAGCGAGGCCGCGGGAGGAGGGGAGGCATGCAGTTAGCAAGATCAGAAGAGTAGTTAGCATGAAAATAGCGGTAGAAGACAACTAGAGATGAGAGAGGCTGAAGACAGTCAATTAGAGAAGAGGAGTTGATGAGACATAAAGCTTTTGACTCCACCCTGTCTAGAAGAGCGGTATGAGTGGAACTCCCCCAGACATGTGAAGCCTACTCATGCATGGACGGATAAAGAAGGCCCTTTTACAGAGTTAGCAGCTGGGGGATGAGGGAAAAAAAAAAAAAAAAGATATTAACAGAAATGTGTATTATGAGTGTTTTTCATCTTCATAGGTACCAAAACACTAAAACACATGAACAACACTCTATTTAGAAAACAGAACGACGTAACCTAAAACATGTATTATGAGTGATTACCACCATGTTACAGACCAAAAATATATATAGGATACACAATGTACCATAAGGGAAAAAAATGTAATATAATATATATATATATATATATATATATATATATATATATATATATATATATATATATATATATATATATATATATATATATATATATATATATATATATATATATATATATATATATATATATATATATATATATATATATATATATATATATATATATATATATATATATATATATATATATATATATATATATATATATATATATATATATATATATATATATATATATATATATATATATATATATATATAAAATCATATTATGTATTTTGCAGGTATATTTACGGTTTTTGTACATAAGATGAAAATACCCAAAATACACGTTTTAAATAATGTTTTTTTTTTCTCCATATATGGTGTTTTCCATGCTTTAAGCATTTAGTGCCTAATAAACTCATAAAGCACGTTTCTGGTGGTAACGTTTCATTACCCCATATGAGATGCTTTCCTTGCTCTTTGGCGTTTTGATACCTAAAGGCTCAAAAACACTCAAAACATACATTTTTGGTAATTTTGTTCCGTTTCTTCAGAAATCGTGTTTTGTATGCGTTTTGTCGTTTTTGAACAAAACAAGCTCAAAAAACACTCAAAAGACACGATCTTGATCAAGTTGTTTTATTTTGCAATATAGCGTGTTTCCCATGCTTTTCGGCATTTCGGTACGTCAGAAGGTGAAAAACACTTCAAATACCTACACGTTTTTTTTAATATTGTTTTTTTTTCCCATAAAGAGTTGCATTACTTTAGCGTTTGGTAGCTAACAAGCTCAAAAACACTATTTTTACACGTTTTTATCATTGTTCTGATTCTTTTTCACAGGGTGCTTTGTATGCATTTTGGCGTTTTGATCCCTAGGATGGTGGTAATAGCTCATAACACATGTTTTTGATAATGTTGTGCTGCTCACCTATATAAAATGTTATTGATGTGTTTTAACGTTTTGGTAGCTAAGAAGGTAAAACACACACTACACTTTTCTGTTAATATTTTTTTAATATCATAATGGGTACCTTGCATGCATTTTTTGTCGTTTTGTACCTAACAAGCTAACAAGCTTATTTTTTTTATTTTTTTTTACCATATAGGGTGCTTTCCATTTTTTTTTTTTTTTTTTGTGTTTTCATGCTAATACGCTAATGGACACCAAAATCACACGTTTCTGGTAATGCCGTCTCTCTACCCTATATAGATTGCTTTGCATGCTTTTTGAGGTTTTGGTACCTAACAATCTTAAAAAAAACACACACGTATTTCTTGATATTTTACTGTTTCTTCTCGAAGGGTGTCTTATATGCGTTTTAGCATTTTTGTGCGTAAGTTAAAAAGCAGAGACACGATATTCTTAAAGATATTTTGTTTTCCAATGTAACATGTTTTTCGTGCCTTTTTTATTTATTTATTTTTTTGTAGCGTTTTTGATACTTAAGAAGTTGAAAACACTCAAAATACATATCTTTGGTAATATTGTTTTCTTTTCCTATGATAGGTACCTTGCTTGCTCTTTAGCGTTTTGTTACCTAACAAAGTTTAAAAAAAAAAAAAAAATCACATAACACTTTTTTAGCATTGTTGTTCTGATTTTTCTTTTAGGGTGCTTTGTATGCATTGTGGTGTTTTGGTACCTGACAAGACCCCCCAAAAAACTCATATTACACGTTTTTAACACTGTTGTTTTGCTTCTTCTTATAAGATGTTTTGCATACATTGTAACGTTTGATCCGTTACATTCGGGTAATCGTTCATAATACACGTTTTCAGTAATGTAGTTCTCTTTCTCGATATAGAGTGATATTCTTGTGTTTTAGAAACTGAGAAGCACTCATAATATACAATTCTGTTAATATCAGCTCCTTTCCCATATTGTGTAGTTTGCATACATTTTTAGGGATTTGATACCTAATAAGCTGAAAAAAAAACCCTTAAGAGACGTTTTGAGGGCTTTTCTGCCTAATACGCTTCAAATGACTGATAATATCGTCTCGTAATATCGTCTTGTTTCCCCATATAAGGTGCTTTGCATGCATTTCGGCGTTTTGTTACCTAACAAGCTCGAATACACTTAATACACGTTTTTGATGATGTTTTCTTTCTCCTGAAAGAGTGTTTTGTATGCGTTTTACGTATTTTGTACGGGCGAAGATCAAAAACACTCAAATGATACGATTTTTGACAAAGTTATTTTGTTTTGCAATAAAACATGTTTTCCATGTTTATTAACGTTTTGGTACGTAAGGAGCTGAAAACACTCAAAAGACATATTGTACCAAAAAGCTCAAAAACACTCATATTTCAAGTTTTTTTTTTTTTTTAGCGAAGATGTTCTGATTCTTCTCATATTGTGATTTGTATGCATTTTTTTTTTTTTTTTTGGTCTTTGACCAAATATACGTTTTTTTTTATTTTTTATTCATTTAAAGAAATGTTCATGGATATCTAAGAATCTAAAAAAAAAGACACTCATATTACAGGTTTCTGTTAATATGATTTCATTTCTAATAATGGTATTTTGCATGCATTTTTTTTTTCTCCTTAAATGGTGTTTTGCATTTTTTTCTTTTTACCGATTTGGAACGTAAAAAAGCAAAAAAAAAAAAAAAAAAGAGAAGACGCTCAAAGGGAACGTTTTTGATGAAGTTTTGTTTTCCCAAACAGGGTGTTTTCCAGCATTTTCAGCGTTTTAATGCCTAAGAAACTCATAAACACCCAAATGACATTTTCTTGGTAATGTCATTTCGTTACCTCATATTGGTTGCTTTCCATGCATTTTGGTGCGTAACAAGCAGAAAATCACTCAAAACACACGTTTTTTTAAAGTTGTTCTGTTTCTACAGAAAGGGTATTTTTAAAAGTATGCGTTTTAGCGTTTTTATACGTAAGAAGGTCAAAATTACACAAAAGACATGACTCTGATGAAGTTCTTTTGTTCTCTAATATAGCGTGTTATCCATGCTTTTTAGAGTTTTGGTACGTAAGAATCTGAAAAGCACTCAAAGACATATTTTTTGGTAATATTTTCTTTTCTCATATAGGATGCACATTAGCGTTTTGGTATCTGACAGCAAAAAAAAAAAAAAAAAAATTCATATTACACGTTTTTAGCATTGTAATTCTGATCCTTCTTATGAAGTGCTTTGTATGCATTTAGGCGTTTTGGTCACTAACAAGATGGTAATCACTCGTAGTAAACGTTTTTGGCAATGTCGTTCTGTTCTCCATATAAAGTTTTATTTATTTGTTTTAACATTTTTGGTACCTATGAAGCTCAAAAACGCTCATAATATAGATTTAAGTTAGTAACTTTTCGTTTCCCATATACTATCCATGCATTTCTACCGTTTTGGTACCTAACAATCTATAAAACCCTCAAAATGCACGTTTTTGATAATGATATTTTATTTCCCAATATAATGTTTTTTTTAATGTTTTTTTTTTTAATGATTTTGGTGCCTAATACGCTTATAAACACCTAAATCACACCTTCCTGATGATGTGGTCTTGATACCCAGTATATGGTGCTTTGTATACATTTTGACGTTTTGATTCCTAACAAGCTCAAAAACACTCAAAACGCGTTTTTGGTAATGTTCTATTTTTTTCCCGAAAGGGTGTTTTGTAAACGTTTTAGAGGTCTTGTACGAAAGAAGCTCAAAAAACAATCAAAAGACATGATTTTGATAAAATTTATTTATTTATTTTTTTTTTTTTGTTTTTGTACGTAAGCTGAAAAGCTCTCATAATACACGTTTTTCTTAATATTGTTTTCTTTTCCCATAAAGGTTGATGTGCATGCTCTTTTGCGTTTTATATCTTACAACCTCAAAAACACGAATATTACACGTTTTTAGCAATGTTCATCTTATTATTCCTATAGGGTGCTTTATATAATATATTTCAGCGTTTTTCAGCTTTTTACGTATCGAAACGCTAAAGAGCATGGAAAACACGCTCTATTGGAAAGAAAAATCTCATTCGCGTCTTTGGAATGTTTTTGAGCTTCTTTCGTGCAAAACTTTTATAATGCATTAAAAAAACACTTTACCAAAAAACTTTACCAAAAAAAAAAAAAAAGTTTTGAGTCGTTTTAGGGAATAAAACGCCAAAATAAATACAATGCGTCCTATATAGGACCATTATAGCGTCATTATAGGTCTGTTATCAGACCTATAATGCTAGCATTAAAACGTGTAATATCAATGTTTTAGGGTTTCTTAAGTACTAAAACGCTTAAATATATGTAAAGCACCCTATATGGAAAAAGAAAACTACATTAAATAAAACTTATCTTTATGGCTTTACGTGTTTTATGGGGACTACGCATGCATTTTAAACGTTTTGGTACTTGTGAAACTCAAAAACTCTCAAAATAAAAGTTTTTCTTATTGTTGTTCTGTTTTCCAGAAAAATTGTTTTGTATGCGTTTTAGCGTTTTTATACGTAAGTTCAAAAATATTCAGAAGACAAGTTTTCGATAATATTGTTTTTTTTTTTTTCCCATACAGAGTATTTTCCATGCTTTTTAGGGTTCTGGTGCCTAATACGTTAATAAACAAGCAAAGAAAACGTTTCTGTTAGGGTCTTTTCATTACTCTATATTAAGTGCTTTACATGGATTTTGACGTTTTGGTAACTAACAAGTTTTTTTTTGTGTGTGAGTTGTTTTGTTTCTTTAGAAAAGTGTAATTTGTATGCGTTTTAGCGTTTTCGTACGTAAGGTCAAAAGAACTCTAAAGACACGGTTTGGATGGAGTTTTGTTTTCCAAGATATCTTTCCAATGTTTTTATACGTTTTGGTACCGAAAAAAAAAGAAAGGCACTGAAAAGACACACTAATGGTAATGCTATTTTATTTTCCTATATTTATTTATTTTTTTATGTAGGAAGGGCACTGGCCAAGAGCAACAAAAATCTAATAAAAAATGCCCACTGAAATGCCAGTCCCATAAAAGGGTCAAGGCAGTGGTCAAAAATTGATGGATAAGTGTCTTGAAACCTCCCTCTTGAAGGAATTCAAGTCATAGGAAGGTGGAAATACAGAAGCAGGCAGGGAGTTCCAGAGTTTACCAGAGAAAGGGATGAATGACTGAGAATACTGGTTAACTCTTGCGTTAGAGAGGTGGACAGAATAGGGGTAAGAGAAAGAAGAAAGTCTTGTGCAGCGAGGCCGCGGAAGGAGGGGAGGCATGCAGTTAGCAAGATCAGAAGAGCAGTTAGCATGAAAATAGCGGTAGAAGACAGCTAGATATGCAACATTGCGGCGGTGAGAGAGAGGCTGAAGACAGTTAGAGGAGAGTTGATGAGACGAAAAGCTTTTGATTCCCCCCTGTCTAGAAGAACAGTATGAGTGGAACCCCCCCAGACATGTGAAGCATACTCCATACATGGACGGATTCCATGTATGTATTCATACCCTTGTACAGAGTTAGCAGCTGGGGGGTGAGAAAAACTGGCAGAGACGTCTTAGAACACCTAACATCATAGAAGCTGTTTTAGCTAGAGATGAGATGTGAAGTTTCCAGTTCAGATTATAAGTAAAGGACAGACCGAGGATGTTCAGTGTAGAAGAGGGGGACAGTTGAGTGTCATTGAAGAAGAGGGGATAGTTGTCTGGAAGGTTGTGTCGAGTTGATAGATGGAGGAATTGAGTTTTTGAGGGATTGAACAATACCAAGTTTGCTCTGCCTTAATCAGAAATTTTAGAAAGATCAGAAGTCAGGCGTTCTGTGGCTTCCCTGCGTGATATGTTTACCTCCTGAAAGATTGGACGTCTATGAAAAGACGTGGAAAAGTGCAGGGTGGTATCATCAGCGTAAGAGTGGATAGGACAAGAAGTTTGGTTTAGAAGATCATTAATGAATAATAAGAAGCGAGTGGGTAACAGGACAGAACCCTGAGGAACACCACTGTTAATAGATTTAAGAGAGGAACAGTGACCGTCTACCACAGCAGCAATAGAACTGTCAGAAAGGAAACTTGAGATGAAGTTACAGAGAGAAGGATAGAAACCGTAGGAGGGTAGTTTGGAAATCAAAGCTTTGTGCCAGACTCTATCAAAATCTTTTGATATGTCCAAGGCAACAGCAAAAGTTTCACCAATATCTCTAAAAGAGGATGACCAAGACTCAGTAAGGAAAGCCAGAAGATCACAACTAGAGCGGCCTTGACGGAACCCATACTGGCGATCAGATAGAAGGTTGTGAAGTGATAGATGTTTAAGAATCTTCCTGTTGAGGATAGATTCAAAAACTTTAGATAGGCAGGAAATTAAAGCAATAGGACGGTAGTTTGAGGGATTAGAACGGTCACCCTTTTAAGGAACAGGTTGAATGTAAGCAAACTTCCAGCAAGTAGGAAAGGTAGATGTTGACAGACAGAGCTGAAAGAGTTTGACTAGGCAAGGTGCAAGCACGGAGGCACAGTTTCGGAGAACAATAGGAGGGACCCCATCAGGTCAATAAGCCTTCCGAGGGTTTAGGCCAGAGAGGGCATGGAAAACATCATTGCGAAGAATTTTAATAGGTGGCATGAAGTAGTCAGAGGGTGGAGGAGAGGGAGGAACAAGCCCAGAATCGTTCAAGGTAGAGTTTTTAGCAAAGCTTTGAGCAAAGATTTCAGCTTTAGAAATAGATGTGATAGCAGTGGTGCCATCTGGTTGAAATAGAGGAGGGAAAGAAGAAGAGGCAAAGTTATTGGAGATATTTTTGGCTAGATGCCAGAAATCACGAGGGGAGTTAGATCTTGAAAGGTTTTGACATTTTCTGTTAATGAAGGAGTTTTTGGCTAGTTGGAGAACAGACTTGGCATGGTTCCGGGCAGAAATATAAAGTGCATGAGATTCTGGTGATGTAAAGCTTAAGTACCTTTTGTGGGCCACCTTTCTATCATATATAGCACGAGAACAAGCTGTGTTAAACCAAGGTTTAGAAGGTTTAGGACGAGAAAAAGAGTGAGGAATGTATGCCTCTATGCCAGACACTATCACCTCTGTTATGCGCTCAGCACACAAAGACAGTCCTCTGACATGGAAGCAGTAGTCATTCCAAGGAAAATCAGCAAAATACCTCCTCAGGTGGCCCCAACTAGCAGAGGCAAAACGCCAGAGGCACCTTCGCTTAGGGGGATCCTTAGGAGGGATTGGAGCGATAGGACAAGATAAAGATATGAGATTGTGATCTGAGGAGCCCAACGGAGAAGAAAGGGTGACAGCATAAGCAGAAGGATTAGAGGTCAGGAAAAGGTCAAGAATGTTGGGCGTATCTCCAAGACGGTCAAGAATACGAGTAGGGTGTTGCACCAATTGCTCTAGGTCATGGAGGATAGCAAAGTTGTAGGCTAGTTCACCAGGATGGTCAGTGAAGGGAGAGGAAAGCCAAAGCTGGTGGTGAACATTGAAGTCTCCAAGAATGGAGATCTCTGCAAAAGAGAAGAGGGTCAGAATGTGCTCCACTTTGGAAGTTAAGTAGTCAAAGAATTTCTTATAGATGGTGGAAAACTCGGAAGATTCAAGAGCGTGGGCACGAGAGCAGGTTAAATCATTGTGCACATAAACGCAGCATCCAGCTTTGGATCGCAAATGAGGATAGAGAAAGTAGGAGGGAACAGAAAAGGGGCTACTGTCAGTTGTCTCAGAAACCTGAGTTTCGGTGAGGAAAAGAAGATGAGGTTTAGAAGAGGAGAGGTGGTGTTCTACAGATTGAAAATTAGATCTTAGACCGCGAATGTTGCAGAAGTTAATGGAAAAAAAAGTTGAAGGGGGTGTCAAGACACTTAGGGTCGTCGACAGAAAGGCAGTCCGACCTGGGGACATTTATGGTCCCCTCCCAAGATGGGGACTCCGAGGCTGGTGTAGGATTCGCCATGATGATTTAAAAATTTTTGAGTGAAGGGTGTGTGTGTTATTAGGTGCTTGTTGGTTTGTGTGGAGGAAGAGAGTTGTCTTTAGAGGGCAGGCTGTGACTGCCCTCTTGTATTGTGAGACACAAAGGGAAACGTTCAGTGAGGCCACAGCTGGTTTTAATGATAAGTTTACAGCACCCCCTGAACAGTGCTTTAGACCTCACTGGGAGTAATTATCGTTTTGGATGCTTTGATTACACTTTAGCGTTTGGAACATATATATATATATATATATATATATATATATATATATATATATATATATATATATATATATATATATATATATATATATATATATATATATATATATATATATATATATATATATATATATATATATATATATATATATATATATATATATATATATATATATATATATATATATATATATATATATATATATATATATATATATATTTTTTTTTTTTTTTTTTTTTTTTTTTTCATTTGTATTCACTTTTATGTTTTAGTAACTAAATTGCTAAAAAATAATAATGTACATTTTAAGCAATCTAGTTCTGATCATTTTTATAATGTGCTTTGTATGCAGTTTTGCGTATTGTTCCCTAATATGGTGGTAATCGCTCATAGTACACGTTTTTTGGTAATGTTATTGTATTTATCTACATAAATTGGTATTTGTGCCTTACCGTTTTCATAGCTAAGAAGATGAAAAACACTTATATTCTACGTTTCCGTTAATATCGTTTTCTTTCCTATAATGGGTACTTTCCATGCATTTTTAGCTTTTTGGTACCTAATAATCTCAAAAATATTCAAAATACAAATTTTTCATATTCTGTTTTTCCTTAAAAGGCGATTTTGTATTTTGGTACGCAAAGAAGCTAAAAACAATTTCAAAAGACAATTTTTTGATAACGTTGTTTTGGTTTCCATATAGGGAGTTTTCTATGCTTTTTAGGTGTTTGGTGAGTAATACGTTCATAAACACCCAAATGACACGTTTATGGTAATGTCATTTCGTTTCATTATAAAGAATGTTTTGAATGCATTTTGGTGTTTTGGTGTTTATTAATATGAAAAGCAGTAAAAATGCAAGTTTTCTTTTTTCGTTATGTTGCTCTGTTTCTCTCTACAGTTAAAAGACATGTTTCTGATAATGTAGTTTCTTTTTCCTCTAGAGTGCTTTGCATGCATTTTGGCGCTTTCATAAATAGCAATATGAAAAAACATCCAAAACAAACGTTTATGGTAATGTTTTGTTCCTCCAAATAGAGTGCTATTGACGCATTTCTAGTTTTGGTACTTAAGAAGCTTAAAAATATTCACAAAACACGTTTCTCGTAGTGTCCTTTCTTTTCGCCACATAGGGTCCTTTCCATGCATTTTGGCATTTTGGTAAATAAAATGTAAAAACACACACAAAAAATATGTTTTTGGCAATGTTTTTCTGTCTCTCCATTTAAAGTGCTATTCACACGTTTCACCATTTTGATATCTACGTAGTTCAGAAATACTTGTAATACACGTTTCTTGTAATATCGTTTTGGTTTCCCATGTAGATGACTTTGCTTGTATTTTGGCGTTTTTTTTTTTTTTTACGTAAGAAGCTCAAAAACACTGAATATCCACGTTTTATTCTCTTTTATTCTGTTTCTGTTTCTCCATAAAGGGTATTTTGCGTGCGTTTTAACATTATGGTACGTAAGAAAATAAGAAAAAATACTCAAAGAACAAGTTTTTGTGAATTTTGTTTTGTATTCCAGTATAAATTGCTTTCCATTCATTTTAGCGTCTTGTGCATAAAACGCTGAGAAACACTGAAAAGGCAAGTTTAAAGTAATGTCGATTCGTTTGTCAATATAATGTTTTGAATACATTTTGGCGTTTTGGTATCTAAGAATGTGAAAAAACACGCAAAACACATTTCTTTGAAATGTTGTTCAATTTCTTCATATAGACTGTTTTCACTTGTTTTAGCGTTTCGTTACCTATTCAAAACACACGCGTCTGTTAATTACGTGTTGTTTCACTATATAGGGTATTTGAATGCAATTTGCCGTTTATGTACCTACCAAGCTCAAAAATACTCACAATATATGTTTTTGGGATAATGTTTTCTGTTTTCAGCTGAAAAACACTGAAAAGAGACGTTTTTGGAAATGTTTTGTTTTTCCATGCTCATTAGCGTTTTGGTGACTAGTACGCTCAAAAACACTCAAATCACGTGTTCCTGAAAATCTCGTTTCTTTTTCATTTATAGAGTGCTTTGCTTGCGGTTTTTTTTTATTTGGTATCTAACAATGTGGAATACACTCAAAATACACGTTTTTGGTAATGTTGATCTGCTTCTACATATAGATTATTATTCATGCGTTTTATTGTTTTGGTACCTAATAAGCTCAAAAAATCTAATAATACACGTTTCCCTATATAGGGTACTTTACATGCGTTTTGGCGTTTTACTACTTAAAAATAAAATTTAAAACATTTAGAAAACTTGTGTTGTCTAGTGTTATTCTGTACTTCCCTAAAAAGATGATTTATATGCGTTTTAGCGTTTTGGTACGTAAGTAGCTTAAAAACACTGAAACTTTTTTTTTTTTTTTTAAGTATAGAATGCTTTCCATGCTTTTTAGCTTTTTTGTGGTTAGCACGCTCATGAACACTTAAAAAACACGTTACTGAAAATCTCGTTCCCTTCTTCACATTGGTTCCTATTAATTTGTTTCAGCGTTTTGGTACCTAAGAATCTCAAAAACTCTCATAATACAATTTTCTCGGAATTTGTTTTATTTGGGTGTTTTTTCTACGTAAGATAGTTAAAAACACTCAAAATATTTATTTTTGTTATTTTTATTGTTTTCTTTCCTGAGAAAGGTGTTTTCCATGCGTTTTGGCGTTTTGGTACGTATGTAGCTTCTTACAACACTGAAAAAAAAGTGTTTTTGTTTAGTTTTCCTATATATGGTGCATTCCAGTTTTTTTTTTTCTTGGAGTTTTGGTGCATAACACGCTCATACACACTCAGAATGCATGTTTCTCGAAATATTGTTTCTTTTCCCATATAGGGTGCTTTTCATGCATTTTCATGTTTTGGTACCTAACAATGTGAAATACACTCAAAATACACGATTTGGTAATGTTCTGTGTTTCCAAATACAGTGTTATTCAAGCACTTTCGAGTTTTGGGACATAAGAACTCAAAAACGCTCATAAAACACTTCTTGTAATGTTCTTTCGTTTCTCATTATAGGGTACTTTTCATGCATTTTGGTGTTTTTGTACGTAACAAGCTCAAAAACATTCAGAATATTTGTTTTTTGGTAAAGGTTTGGGTTTGGTACATAATTACATAAAAAGCACTCAAAGACACGTTTCTTTTTTTTTTTTTTGTAATGGGCTTTCCTTTTCTCATAAAGAGTGCTTTTCTTACTCTTTAGGGTTTTGGTGTTTAACAGGCTTATTACAACTCAAAATATGCGTTTATGGATATTTTTTTTTTTTCCGTATAGGGAGCTTTCCATCCAATTTTGCGTTATGGCTCCTTACAATGAGAAATCCATAAAAAAAAAAAAAACACGTTTTTGATAACGTTCTTTTTCTAAATATAGAGTTTTATTAATGCGCTTTTTGATACTAAGAAGCTCAAAAACATACATAATACACGTTTTTAGTAATTTCTTTTCATGTCCCCATATAGGATTCTTTGGATGCATTTTGGCGTTTTTATATGTAACAATTTCAAAAACACTCAAATTACATTTTTTTTATTTATTTATTTTTTTTAATATTGTAATGTTTCTCCATATAGCTTCCTATTGATGCATTTTAGCGTTTTGGTACCTAAGAATGTCAAAAACACACATAATACATTTTTCTCTTAGTGTCTTTTCGTTTCCGAGTACTTTCCATGCATTATAATATTTTCCTTGGTAAAAAAAAAAAAAAAAAAACTGAAAAACTCTGAAAATTCACGTTTTTGATGAAGTTATACTGTTTCTCTATTAAGGATGTTTTCACTGCGTTTTAGCGTTTTGATACTTAAGTTGCTTAAAAACAATGAAAAAGGTGTTTTCGGTAATGAAAAAAAGACGTTTTTGGTAATGTTGTTTGGTTTTCCCATATAGGTTATTTCCAGTGCTTTTTAGCATTTTAGTGTCTAACACTTTCATAAGCACTCAACAGACACGTTTATTAAAATGTCCTTTTCTTTCCCCATATACGGTGCTCTTTGTGCATTTTGGCTTTTTCGTACTTAACAATTCACTCAAAATACATATTTTTGGTGTTGTTCTGTTTCTCCATATAGAGCTGTTCATGCGTTTTAGTGTTTTTGGTACTTAAGAAACTCGAAAAAAAACACGTTTATCGCAATGCCTTTTCGTTTCCCGATATGGGTTACTTTTCATGCATTTTGGCGTTTTTTTGTACGTAACAAGCTCAAAAATACTCAAAATACTTATTTTGGGTAACATTACTCTGTTTCTCCTTAAAGGGTGTTTCTCATGCGTTCTAGTGATTTAGTACGTATGTAGTTAAAAAAACTCAAAAGACACTTTTTTTGTACTGTTGTTTTGTTCTATTTTGTTCTATTGTTTTCCATGTTTTCTTTTTCTTTTTTTTTTTTTTTTACGTTTCTATTGTCTAACATGCACAAATACATTTAAAAGATACGTTTCTTGAGATGTCAGTTGTTTTGTTCCTATTTAGGGGAGTGCGTGGATTTTGGCGTTTTGATACCTAACGATATAAAAAAAAAAAAAAAAACTTTGAAAATACACGTATTTGGCAATGTTGTTCTGTTTCTCCATATACAATGTTGTACTCAAAGACAAAGAAATACATTTTCATAGCAGACCAAAAGAAAATACGTATATCAGAACAATATGGGAAAAAAGGTAAAAAAATCTTATTGTACATGTCTCGCAGCGGGTGAAATGCATGCGCCTTAGCGTTTTGGTATATAAGAAGCTCAAAAGCACCCATAACAAACGTTTCACGTAATGTTCTTTCGTTACCGTTATATAGGAAACTGCATCTTCTATGTAAGAATCTGAAAAAAAAAAAACTCAAACTGCACGTTTTTGGCAGTTATGATGTTTTCCCATAATGTGTGCTTTGCATGCATTTTAGCCTTTCGGTACGTAAGTAGCTCAAAAAACACCGAAAAGAGAAGCTTTTGGTAATTACTTTTTTCCCCCATATGACGTTCTTTCCATGTTTTTTTTTAGCGTTTTAGTATCAAGCACGCTCATAAATACTAAAAAAGACACGCTTATGGAAATCTCATTTCCTTTCACCATATACAGTGTTTTACATTCAGTTTGGCGTTTTAGTAACTACCAAAGTGAAATGAACTCAAAATACACATTCTTTGTAAAGTTGTACTGTTTCTCCATATTGTGTTATTTATACTATTTAGGGTTTTGGTACCCTAAAAGCTCAAAATCATTGCTACTACACATTTTTGGTCACGTTTTTTACGTTTCCCCATACAGCGTACTTTGCATGTATTTTGGCGTTTGTGTACTTAACAAGCTAAAAAAAAAAAAAAAAACACGAAACACTTGTTTTTGATAATGTTATTCTGTTTCTACACAAAAGGTGTTATATATACGTTTTAGCGTTTTGGTACGTAAGTAGCTTAAAAACACTCACAAGACGCAAAAAATTTTGAATACACGTAAAATCCACGCTTTGGTAATGCTTTTTCTGCTTCTCCATATACAGTGCATTTTAATGTTTTGGTACCTAATAAGCGTAAAAAACACTCATAATACACGTTTCTCGTAATGTTTTTTTTTTTTTTGTTTCCACATTTAAAGTAGTTTGAAGCGTTTTGGCCTTTTGTAACATGCTCAAAACACTACTTTTTGGATATTTATTTTCTTTTTCCATAAAGAGATACATGCATTTTAGTGTTTTCTTACGTAAATGGCTGAAAACACTGGAAAATCGTTTTTGGTAATGTTCTTTTTGTTTTCCCATAGAAAGTTTTTTCCATGCTATTTAGCGTTTCGATTCGTAGCACGCTCGCAAACACTCGAAAGACACGTTTCTCCATATGCTTTTTATGCATTTTAGCGTTTTGGTACCTAAGAATGTCAAATACATTCAAAATATATGTTTTTTGTAGTGTTGTTGTTTCTCCATATAGAGTGCTATTCATTCGTTTTAGCGTTTTGGTACCTGAAAAGCTCAAAAGCTTTAACACAACTTTCTAGTAATATCTTCTCTTTTCCCCATATAGAGTACTTTCCACGCATTTTTATTATTTTTGTACGTAACAATCTCAAAAAAAAAAAAAACTCCAAATACCCGTTTTTTTTTTTTTTTTTAATATACTCTTTTTCCATGAAGGGCGTTTCACATACGTTTTAGCGTTTTGGTTGGTGGCTCAAAACACTAAAAAGAGACGTTTTTGTTAAAGTTTTGTTTTCACTTATAAAGTATTTTTTCATGCTTTTTAGTATTTTGATTTCTAGCGCAGACATAAACACTCAAAAGTAATGTTTCTGGAAATCTCGTTTTCTTATCCAATATAAGCTGTTTTGTATGCTTTTTGGCGTTTCGGTACCTTACAAAGTGAAAACACTCAAAATACTTGTTTTGGGTTATGTTGTTCTGTTTCTCTAGAAAAGATGTTTTGCATGCGTTTTAACGTTTTGGTGCATAAATGGTTTAAAACATTCTAAAGAAACGTTTTTGCTAATGTTTTATTTTTTCCATGCAGGGTGATATCTATGCTTTTTACTGTTTATTGTGCCTAACACGCTGAAAAAAAAAAAAACTCAAAAGACACATATAAGTGGATTTGCATGCATTTTGGCGTTTCGTACCTAACAATGGGAAAACACTCAAAATACACGTCTTTGCTAATGAAGTTTTGTTTCTCCACACAGAGTGCTATTCGCGCCTTTTAACGTTTTGGTACCTGAGAAGCTTAATAAATCTCATCAAACACGTTTCTCTTACTATTATTTTCTTTCCCCATATACAGTACTTTCCATGCATTTGAAAATTTATGTACGTAACAAGCTCAAAAACTCTGAAAAATACATGTTTTTGGTAAAGTTATACTGTTTCTCCATACAGGATGTTTTGCCTCCGTTTTAGCGTTTTGGTACGTAAGTAGCTTTCTTGCGTTCTGATGCCTGATATATCCATGATCACTCAACAAAGGCGTTTCTTAAAATGCTCTTTGGTTTCCCTATAAAGTGCTTTACATGCATTTTGACTTTTTCGTACCAAACACGTTTTTTGGTAGAGTTATTCTGTTTTTCCATATAGAGAGCTCTTCACGCGTTTTAGCGTTTTGATATTTGAGAAGTTCAAAAATAATCTTAATACACGTTTCTCGTAATGTCTTTTTGTCTCCCCATACAGGTCGCTCTGCATACATTTTGGCGTTTATGTACGTAACAAGCTCAAAAACACTGAGAATAAGTGTTTTGGTAATGTTACTCTTCGTCTTCATAAAGGGTGTTTTGCGTGCATTTTAGCACGTATGTACCTAAAAAAAATAAAATAAAAAAATTCAAAACACTCGTTTTGTTTTCACATATAGGGTTCTTTCCAACCTTTTTAGAGATTTCTTGTATAACATGCACAAAGATACTCAAAAGATACGTATTCTTAATGTCGTTTCTCTTTCCCATATATAGCACATTGCATGCATAATGACGTTTTGGTACTTGACAGTGTAAAAAAAAAAAAAAAAAACTTAACATATTTGTTTTTGGTAATATTGTTGTTTCTCCATATGGAGTGCTATTCAACACTTTTTTTTTGTTTTTTGGTACCTAAGAAGCACAGAAAACACTCCTAAATCATGTATTTCGTAATATCCTTTCGTTTTCCCATTTTTCCCTTCTTTCATTTTCATAGTTTTTCCATATAGATTGTTTCACTCATGCGTTTCAGCGTTTTGGTGACTAAAAAGATCAAAAACACTAAAAATACACGTCTCTCGTAATGTTCTTTAGTTTCCCGATGTAGTGTACTTTCCATGCATTTTATCGTTTATGTACGTAACAAGCTGAAACACACTCATAATACTTGTTTTTGATAATGTTACCCTGTGTCTCAGTAAAGGTGGTTTACATGCGTTGTGGGGTTTTGTTAGTTAAGTAGCCCAAAAACATTCACAAAGGAACGTTTTTAGTAATGTTATTTTGTTTTCCAATATCGGGTGATTTCGATAATTTTTTGCGTTTTGTTGTCAAACATGTACAAAATCGCTCATAACATACCTTTTCCTTAATGTAGTTTTATTTCACCGTAGAGGTTGCTTTGCATGCATTTTGGTGTTTTGTTATCAAACGATGTGAAAAAAAAAAAAACACAAAATACACATTTTTTGCATTGTTATTCTGTTTCTCCATATACAGTGCTATTCTTGCGTTTCAGCGTTTTGGTACCTAAGAAGCTCAAAGCCACTCAAAATACACGTCTCTCGTAAGGTTCTTTAGTTTCCTGTTGTAGGGTACTTTCAATATATATTTGCGGTTTCGTACGTAACAAGCTGGAAAACACTGAAAATGCACTTTTTTTTTCAAGATATTAATGTTTTCTATAAAGGTGTTTTGCAGATGTTTTAGCGTTTCGGTACGTAAGCAGCTATATAACACTCAAAAGACACATTTTAAAAATGTTTTTTTTTCCCATATCAAGTTTTTTCCTTGCTTTTTAGTGTTCTCGTGGCTTCCAAGGACACTCAAAAGACATGTTTATGTAAATGAAATTTCAATTCACAATTGAGGGTGCTTTGTATGCATTTTTGCATTTTTTGTATTTAAGAATGTAAAAAATATTTGATAATGTTGTTCTCTTTCCGAGACAGAGTGTTATTCATGCTTTTTAGCTTTTTTCATACCTAAGGCGATCCAAAACACCCATAATACGTATTTCTAGTAATATTCTTTCATTTCCTCAAAAACATTGAAAATACACTTTTTTTTTTAAGTTATTGTGTTTCTCTATATTGTTTTTTCATGCCGTTTAGTGTTTTGATTTATAAGTAGCTAAAAAAAAAAAAACACTCAAAGGCACGTTTTTGGCAATTTTTTTTTTCTCTCATATGTTTTCCATGCGTTTTAGTGTTTTCATGCCTAAAACGCATCAAAATACATTCAAAAGACATGTTCCTGGAAATGGAGTTTCAAATCACAATAGAGGATGCTTAACATGCATTTTGGCGTTCTGCAATCTAAAAATGTGAAAAACACTCATAATGCACATTTTTGATAATGTTGTTCTCCTATTCATGCGTGTTAGCGTTTTAATACGTAAGACGATCAAAAGCACTTATAGTACCTAGTTCTAGTAATGTTCTTTCGGTGCCCCATATAAGGTACTTTCCTTGCATTTTGTCCTTTATGTACGTAATAAACAAAAAATACTCAAAATATTTATTTTTCATGATATTATTCTTTCTCCATAAAAAGAGTTTTCCATGCGTTATACCGTTTTGGTACGTTAGAAGCTGAAACACTCAATATAGACGTTTTTTTTGTAATGTTGTTTGGTATTACTATGGTATTTTCATGCATTTTTGCGTTTTGATATATAACATGCTTATAAACACTCCAAATATGCGTATCTGGAAATGGCATTCCTTTTCCTCATATACGGAGCTTTGCATGCATTTTGGCAGTTTTGTACCTAACAAAGCAAAAGACACTCAAAATACACGTTTTTGGTACCTGATGTTGTTCTGTTTCTCCATATATTGACTTTTGGACACTAAGCTAAAAAAAAAAAAATCATAGCAGTTTTTTCGAAATGTCTTTTCGTAATTAAATATAGGATATTTTGCATGAATTAATGCGTTTTCGTACATAACAATATGAATAACACTCATAACACGTTTTTGATAATGTTTTTTTTTTCTGCATGTAGAGTACTATTCACCGTTTTGTTACTTAATACATAATACACGTTTCTGGTAATTTCGTTATGTTTCACCATATAGGGTAAATTTCATGCATTTTGCCGTTTCTGTACATTACAAGTTGAAAAAGACTTATAATACACATTTTTGGTAATGTTATTCTGTTTCTCCATAATGGTACTTATGTAAGAATTTTATCGATTTGGTACTTAAGAAGCTCGAAAACACACAAAAGACACCTTTTTAGTTATGTTGTTTTGTATTGAAAATAAGGGGTTTCCATGAATTTTAGCGTTTTGGTGCCTAAAACGCTCAAAACCCTAAAAAGACACGTTTCTGGTAATTTCGCTTTGTTTCCATATATAAAGTGTTTCGCATATATTTTACCATTTTGGTACCTAACAATGTAAAAAAAAAAAAAATCACTCAAAATACAAGTTTTTGATAATGTTGTTCTTTTTGTCCATATAAAGTGCCATTCAACGTGTTCAACAAGTTCAAGAACACTCCTAATACACGTTGCTCGTAATGTCCTTTTGTTTACCTATATAGGGTACTTTTTTTTTTTGTTTATGTAGGAAGGACACTGGCAAAGGGCAACAAAAATCTAATAAAAAAAATGCCCACTGAAATGGCAGTCCCATAAACGGGTCAAAGCAGTGGTCAAAAATTGATGAATAAGTGTCTTGAAACCTCCCTCAACCTCAGAGGAAGGTGGAAATACAGAAGCAGGCAGGGAGTTCCAGAGTTTACCAGAGAAAGGGATGAATGATTGAGAATACTGGTTAACTCTTGCGTTAGAGAGGTGTACAGAATAGGGGTGAGAGAAAGAAGAAAGTCTTGTGCAGCGAGGCCGCGGGAGGAGGGGAGGCATGCAGTTAGCAATATCAGAAGAGCAGTTAGCATGAAAATAGCGGTAGAACACAGCTAGATATGTAACATTGTGGCGGTGAGAGAGAGGCTGAAGACAGTCAGTTAGAGGAGAGGAGTTGATGAGACGAAAAGCTTTTGATTCCACCCTGTCTAGAGGAGCATTATGAGTGGAACCCCCCCAGACATGTGAAGCATACTCTATACATAGACGGATAAGGCCCTTGTACAGAGTTAGCAGCTGGGGGGGTGAGAAAAACTGGCGGAGACGTCTCAGAACACAAAACTACATAAAAGCTGTTTTAGCTAGAGATGAGATGTGAAGTTTCCAGTTCAGATTATAAGTAAAGGACAGACCGAGGATGTTCAGTGTAGAAGAGGGGGACAGTTGAGTGTCATTGAAGAAGAGGGGATAGTTGTCTGGAAGGTTGTGTCGAATTGATAGATGGAGGAATTGAGTTTTTGAGGCATTGAACAATACCAAGTTTGCTCTGCCCCAATCAGAAATTTTAGAAAGATCAGAAGTCAATCGTTCTGTGGCTTCCCTGCGTGATATGTTTACCTCCTGAAGGGTTGGACGTCTATGAAAAGACGTGGAAAAGTGCAGGGGGGTATCATCAGCGTAGGAGTGGATAGGACAAGAAGTTTGGTTTAGAAGATCATTAATGAATAATAAGAAGAGAGTGGGTGACAGGACAGAACCCTGAGGAACACCACTGTTAATAGATTTAAGAGAAGAACAGTGACCGTCTACCACAGCAGCAATAGAACGGTCAGAAAGGAAACTTGAGATGAAGTTAAAAAGAGATGGATAGAAACCGTAGGAGGGTAGTTTAGAAATCAAAGCTTTGTGCCAGACTCTATCAAAAGCTTTTGATATGTCCAAGGCAACAGCAAAAGATTCACCCAAATCTCTAAAAGAGGATGACCAAGACTCACCAAGGAAAGCCAAAAGATCACCAATAGAGCGGCCTTGACGGAACCCATACTGGCAATCAGGTATAAGGTTGTGAGAGGATAGATGTTTAATAATCTTCCTGTTGAGGACAGCTTCAAAAACTTTAGATAGGCAGGAAATTACAGCAATAGGACGGTAGTTTGAGGGATTAGAACGGTCACCCTTTTTGGGAACAAGGTGAATGTAGGCAAACTTCCAGCAAGAAGGAAAGGTAGATGTTGACAGACAGAGCTGAAAGAGTTTGACTAGGCAAGGTGCAAGCACAGAGGCACAGTTTCGGAGAACAATAGGAGGGACCCCATCAGGTCAATAAGCCTTCCGAGGGTTTAGGCCAGCGAGGGCATGGAAAACATCATTGCGAAGAATTTTAATAGGTGGCATGAAGTAGTCAGAGGGTGGAGGAGAGGGAGGAACAAGCCCAGAATCGTCCAAGGTAGAGTTTTTAGCAAAGGTTTGAGCAAAGATTTCAGCTTTAGAAATAGATGTGATAGCAGTGGTGCCATCTGGTTGAAATAGAGGAGGGAAAGAAGAAGCAAAGTTATTGGAGATATTTTTGGCTAGATGCCAGAAATCACGAGGGGAGTTAGATCTTGAAAGGTTTTGACATTTTCTGTTAATGAAGGAGTTTTTGGCTAGTTGGAGAACAGACTTGGCATGGTTCCGGGCAGAAATATAAAGTGCATGAGATTCTGGTGGTGGAAAGCTTAAGTACCTTTTGTGGGCCACCTTTCTATCATATATAGCACGAGAACAAGCTGTGTTAAACCAAGGTTTAGAAGGTTTAGGACGAGAAAAAGAGTGAGGAATGTATGCCTCTATGCCAGACACTATCACCTCTGTTATGCGCTCAGCACACAAAGACAGTCCTCTGACATGGAAGCAGTAGTCATTCCAAGGAAAATCAGCAAAATACCTCCTCAGGTGGCCCCAACTAGCAGAGGCAAAACGCCAGAGGCGTTATATATATATATATATATATATATATATATATATATATATATATATATATATATATATATATATATATATATATATATATATATATATATATATATATATATATATATATATATATTTTTTTTTTTTCCATGCATGCATGCCTGCGTTTTATTGTTTTGGTACATAAGAATTAAAAAAAAAAAAACACACACAAAAGACAAGTTTTTTTTATAATGTAGCTTTGTATTCCATATAGGGTGATTTCCATGCTCTTTAGCGTTTTGCTGCCTAGCACGAGTGTAAACACTGAAAAGACATGTTTCTGGAAATATCGTTTCCTTTTCCCCATATATCGTTTCGATGCATAAAACGCTTATAAACACTGAAAAGAAACGTTTCTGAAAATTTCCTTTCGTTTTCCATTATGAAGGGCTTTGCATGCACTTTGGTGTTTTGGTAACTAAGAATGTAAAAAATACTGAAAAACACATTTTTGGTAAAGTTTGTCTGTTTCTTCATAATGAGTGGTATTTATGCGATTTAACAATTTTTATACCTAAGAAGCTTAAAAACACTGATAATACATGTTTCTCGTAATGTTCTTTCGTTACCCGATATATGGTATTTTCAATGCATTTTCGGGAATTTATGCGTAAAAAGTTCAAAATCGATGAAAATACTTGTTTTTGGTAATGCTAATCTGTTTCTCCATAAAGTGTGTTTAGCAAGCGTTTTAGAGTTTTGGTACGTAAGGAGGTCAAAAAACACTGAAAAGAGACTTTTTTGATAGTTTTTTTTTTCCCATATAGGGTGTTTTCTATTTCTTTTTTTGTGTCTGTGTGTTTTCATTCCTAACACGCTCATAGAAACTAAACACAAAAAAAAAAAAAAAAAAAAAAAAAACGTTTTTTTGGGGAAATTTCGTTTCCTTAACCCAAATAGGTCATTTCCCCAAATATTGTGCTTTGCATGCATTTTGTCGTTTTGGTACCTTGCAATGTGAAATGTACTCAATATACACGTTTTTGGTAATGTTGTTCTATCTCTTCATATATCGTACATTTTTATGCTTTTTAGGTTTTTGTGCCTATCACGCTTACAAACACTCAAAAGACACGTTACTGGAAATGTCGTTTACTTCCATCTTATAGAGTGGTTTGCATGCATATTGCGTTAGGGCAACTAAGAATGTGAAATACACTCAAAATGCATGTTTTTTGTATTTTTTTCAGTTTTTTTTTTTTTTTCCGTAAGAAATTCTCTTCATAATAAACGTTTCTCGTAATGTTTTTTTTTTTTCTTTCACATGTAAAGTTGTTCACAGCATTTTGGCGTTTTTGTTCGTAGCAAGCTCAAAAAAAAAAAATAAATAAATAAATAATTGTTTTTGGTAGTTATTCTCCTTTCCATACAAGGTTGCATATTTTTTTAGCATTTTGTTACGTAAGTAGCTCGAAACACTGAAAATACACGTTTTTGGTAATGCTTTTTTTTTTTTTTTTCATTTCCCATATAGGGTGCTTTCCATGCTTTTTAGCTTTTTCATGCCTAGCACGCTCACAAACACTTCAAAGACACATTTCTGGAAATCTCGTTCCGTTTCCCCATAGAGGGTGCTTTGTATGCAGTTTCGGGTTACGGGACCTAACAATGTGAAATGCACTCAAAATACACATTTTTGGTAATGTTATTGTTTCTTCACAAAGAGTTTTAACGTTTTTGTGCGTAAGAAGTTCAAAAACACTCATAAGAGAAAATTCTCATAATGGCGTTTTCTTTAGCAATATAGGGTATTTTGAATACATTTTGAGGATTTTGTACATGTTTTAGTAACTAAGAAACAAAAAAGAAAGTCTTAAATCTTATCGCAGTTAGAGGAAACCCACACCGTATGTACACAATAAATAACAAAGCTCTGGGTGCGAAAAAGATTTATGAGTTATACTTAGGAAAGCAATGCATAGAGACCAGAAAGAGGGCAAACAGGGTATTATGATTAATTTTTAGGAGTATTAAAAGTAGAAGTTCTGAAGTAATGTTAAAATTATATTTGGAACTGGTCAGACGCTGTGCAGTTCTGGTCCCCATATTACAGGAAGGATATAAGTCTATTAGAATCAGTACACAGGAGAATGTCTAAAAGGATACAGGGGATAAGGAGTATTCCTTACGAAGCGAGATTGAAGCTGTTAAATTTCCATTCTTTAGAGAGACGTAGGTTAAGATGGGACCTGATAGACATCATTAAGTGGTATAAGGGTTATAACAAGGGGGACGTAAGCAAAATTCTTAAGATCAGTAACTAAGATTGAACAAGAAGTTTGGGGTTGAATCTTGAAAAACTTAGGTTTAAAAAAGAGATAGGAAGAAACTGGTTCTCAAATAGAGTGGTTGATGAATAGACTCAGTAATCAGAATGTTAGTGTTAAGACATTAAGGGGCTTTAAGAGAAGATTAGACAGATTTATGAATGGGGATGATAGCTGGAAATAGGTAGGTAGGATTCATACAGGGACTGCCACGTGTAGGCCCGATGGCTTCTTGCAGCTTCCCTTACTTCTTATGTTTTTATATTCTTAAAAAAAAAAATAAATAAATAAAAAAAAATAAATAAATAAATAAAAAAAAAAAAAAATAATAATAATAATAATAATAATCCCTTATTTTTTATCTATGTCACGTGAAATTATCAGGACCCTAATTTTCATTCACTCCAAAACTCACTCCATGCACACCTGGCTCCCTAATGTCACCTGAGCACCGGAAGCACCGGAAATATAGTAAACCATATAAAAAAAAAAAAAAATAATAATATAAATATAATAATAATAGTAATAATAGTAATAATAATAATAATAATAATAATAATAATAATAATAATAATAATAATAATAATAATAATAATAATAATAATAATAATAATAATAATAATAATAATAATAATAATAATAATAATAATAATAATAATAATAATAATAATAACAATAATAATAATAATAATAATAATAATAATAATGATGATGATAATAATAATAATAATAAAAATAACTTTCCTTGATATCATCTTCATGACTTGGATCACCCAAATCATTATCCTTTTCTTTCATACAATTCTTCATCTAGTGTAATTGTTCCCTCGTCTTTCTCCCTCACTCTGGTATTCTGGAGCGGTGAAGGCTCACGTTTGATTAACTTAATAAGTATTAACACCACAGCAAGCAAGGAAGGAAGTAAGGGGAGAGAGAGAGAGAGAGAGAGAGAGAGAGAGAGAGAGAGAGAGAGAGAGAGAGAGAGAGAGAGAGAGAGAGAGAGAGAGAGAGAGAGAGAGAGAGAGAGAGAGAGAGAGAGAGAGAGAGAGAGAGAGAGAGAGAGAGAGAGAGAGAGAGAGAGAGAGAGAGAGAGAGAGAGAGAGATTAGATTAGAAAAGACAGAAGTACACAAGGTGGCGGTGTAGCGTTCTGTCATAAAGAGACTCTCAACGTCCAAGTGGTGGAGCCTCCTATACCAGTGCCCAGAGAACTTGAACTCATCGCTCTGAAAGTAATAGACTGTAACGGGAAAGGCATATTGTGTGTGGGCTGTTACCGGCCTCCATGTCAGGGACCAGAGATATTAAACTACCTCACTGAGAACCTTGACACCATGATGACAGTCAGTCAGTGTGACAGCGTGGTGGTGTTGGGCGATCTTAACCAGCACATGGTTCAGCAAGCATTCAACACGCTGCTGGTTGTGTACAATCTACACAACCATGTCACATTCCCCACACACCGTTCCGGCTCATCCCTGGACCCCGTTGTAACGGACCTCCCTCACCACTCCATACAGTGCTTTCCCCTAGACTTTGTTGGCACCTCGGACCACATAGCAGTCTTCACCAAGATCCAGTTCAGAAGACCAAGTGAGGAGACAACAGCTCGCAATCTCTGGCGGTGGGAGGCGGCCAACTGGGACGCTCTCCGGGCTGCTCTGAGGAACACAGACTGGGGGGAAGTGCTGAGTGGTGAGGTTGACCAGCAGGTCCAGCGACTCAGCGAGCTGCTCCACGCCCTCCAGCTCAGATGGGTGCCTCACTCCAACCACACCACCAAGGCATCGGACCAGCCCTGGTTTGGCCCAGAGTGCCGCGCTGCCGCTGATGCCAAGTATCGTGCCTGGCGTGCTTTGAAGAGGCACCCCAGTGTCAGAACCAGGCAAAGGCACAGAGCGGCTACAGCGCGCATGACAGCCACCCAGGAGTGGGCCATGGATGAGTGGAAGGCGAACCTCAGGAGCAAACTGAGGGGTGGTCAGGTCGGCAGCAGACGTTGGTGGAATCTCATTAAGGAACAACAGGGTGACACGCGGGGATGTTCGGTGCCTGGTCTCATCCGGCCAGACGGTAGTGTTGTTCAAACCGCCACAGACAGGCGAATCTCCTGGCCGCCCACTTCGCCGCAAAAATTTGCATTTCCGAACCAGAAAAAAAACGCCACAAATACTACCACAGATAGTGAGTGAAAAAATAATGAGCATATAAACCAGTGAAAAAGAAGTGAAAGTGCTGCTCCGAGACCTGGACGACAAGAAAGCGGTGGGGCCTGACAGCATCAGCCCCCGCCTACTTTGACAGTGTGCTGAGGAGTTGGCGCGCCCTCTCGCCGCCATCTTCAATAATAGCTTGAGGAGCAGCACCTGGCCCAACTTGTGGAAAGTGAGCTGTGTGGTGCCAATTCACAAGAAAAGCTCAGAAACCGAAGCAAAAAATTACCGTCCTGTGTCTTGTTGCCGGTGCTCAGTAAAGTGTTGGAAACGATAGTGGCCTCGAGACTCACGCAGCACCTTGATAGGCAGGAAGACGCCACTGTCAGCACGCTGAACGCCACTCTAAGCCGCATAGCAGCGTGGGGCGAAAAGTGGAAAGTAAAATTTGCGGCACACAAAACGCAGCTGCTCACCATCTCCAGACTCGGGACGTCCCCACGCCTTGTCTTCCAAGGCGACACGCTGACCCCACAGGACGAGGTGGAGGTGCTGGGGGTCACATATGATAGAAAGCTGTCCTTCAGATCCCACATAGAGCGGCTCGCCAGGGAGGCCTCAGGGAAGCTGGCATCCCTGAGGAGAATGTCACCTCTCTTGGACAGTAGGGGAATGGAAGTCCTCTACAAAGCCCAGGTTCGCTCGTCCCTGGAATACGCGTGCCTGGCATGGGGAGGTGCGGCCAACAAGCACCTGTCTCTACTGGACAAGGTACAGGAGAGGGCGGCAAGGCTCATCAGAGAGATAGGACACCAACCAGCATTACAGAGTCTCCAACATCGGCGTGACGTGGCGGGACTCACTGTAATGTTCAAGGTGCAGCTACAGTGTGTGCCGCACCTACAGTCACTCCGGCAGCCTCCCCGACTGGCCCAGGTCGCTACCAGAGCCGTCACCTCAGCCCCGGAGGAACTGCTGCAAACCCGGTGCAGGACATGGCACCACCAAAGACAGCTTATTTACACTGATGTGAGCTGGTGGAATAAACTCATAGCCAGTGAGCAAAACATTGAAAATATTGCGAACTTGGCAACGCAAAATTTTAAATGTAAAGTGAACGAGTGGCTGACACAATACAGACAGCAGTGATAAAAACAGACTGAGGCTTTTAGATAGGTAACATTAACTATGTAAACTTTAGTCTCTAAGTTGTCACGATATTCTATGTAATGTAGTGGTGACACCCTCTGTAAATTATAATGTATTTGGTATAAATAAAAAGAGAGAGAGAGAGAGAGAGAGAGAGAGAGAGAGAGAGAGAGAGAGAGAGAGAGAGAGAGAGAGAGAGAGAGAGAGAGAGAGAGAGAGAGAGAGAGAGAGAGAGAGAGAGAGAGAGAGAGAGAGAGAGAGAGAGAGAGAGAGAGAGAGAGAGAGAGAGAGAGAGAGAGAGAGAGAGAGAGAGAGAGAGAGAGAGAGAGAGAGAGAGAGAGAGAGAGAGAGAGAGAGAGAGAGAGAGAGAGAGAGAGAGAGAGAGAGAGAGAGAGAGAGAGAGAGAGAGAGAGAGAGAGAGAGAGAGAGAGAGAGAGAGAGAGAGAGAGAGAGAGAGAGAGAGAGAGAGAGAGAGAGAGAGAGAGAGAGAGAGAGAGAGAGAGAGAGATAGAAAGAGAAAGAAAGAAAAGAGAGAGAGAGAGAGAGAGAGAGAGAGAGAGAGAGAGAGAGAGAGAGAGAGAGAGAGAGAGAGAGAGAGAGAGAGAGAGAGAGAGAGAGAGAGAGAGAGAGAGAGAGAGAGAGAGTTTTAAAAAATGCAAGTGAATTAAGGAAGGAGAGTATAGCGAGGGAGTTAAACATACGAAAAAGGAAGAAACGAAGAAAAGAAGAAAGGAAAGAAGAGCGAGTGGTGGTTAAAAAAAAAACACGCAGGAAAGGAAGAAATGAAGGAAAGTAAGGATTGAAGGAAGAAAGACCAAGTGAGTTTTAGAAAATGAGTGACGGAAGGAAGAAAGAGTGTGTAAAGGATTAAAGTAAGCAAGTAAAGGAAGGAAGGAAGGAACAAAAGAAGGAAGGAAGGAACAAAGGAAGGAAGGAAGGAGCGAAGGAAGGAAGGAAGGAGAGGAACATAGCCTTTTAAAAGATTGACAGAAATCTCAAACCAAGAGGAAGAAGAGTGAATTCGCTTGTATGTTGGATGGGAATAGTGAAGGAAAGGAAGTACGGAAAGAAGGAAGGGTGGTGGTGGAAGGAGAGAGAGAGAGAGAGAGAGAGAGAGAGAGAGAGAGAGAGAGAGAGAGAGAGAGAGAGAGAGAGAGAGAGAGAGAGAGAGAGAGAGAGAGAGAGAGAGAGAGAGAGAGAGAGAGAGAGAGAGAGAGAGAGAGAGAGAGAGAGAGAGAGAGAGAGAGAGAGAGAGAGAGAGAGAGAGAGAGAGAGAGAGAGAGAGAGAGAGAGAGAGAGAGAGAGAGAGAGAGAGAGAGAGAGAGAGAGAGAGAGAGAGAGAGAGAGAGAGAGAGAGAGAGAGAGAGAGAGAGAGAGAGAGAGAGAGAGAGAGAGAGAGAGAGAGAGAGAGAGAGAGAGAGAGAGAGAGAGAGAGAGAGAGAGAGAGAGAGAGAGAGAGAGAGAGAGAGAGAGAGAGAGAGAGAGAGAGAGAGAGAGAGAGAGAGAGAGAGAGAGAGAGAGAGAGAGAGAGAGAGAGAGAGAGAGAGAGAGAGAGAGAGAGAGAGAGAGAGAGAGAGAGAGAGAGAGAGAGAGAGAGAGAGAGAGAGAGAGAGAGAGAGAGAGAAAGGAGGTTTCAAATCCGCTTGTTTGGAGTGAAGAGGAAAGAAGAAAGAAGGGGAAGGAAGGAGGAGAAGTGAGATTTCCTTCTTTGATTGGGGGAAGAGGAGAGGAAGCAAAGTGAAAGAAGGAAGGGATCTCATGGATAATAAAAGAAGAATGGGGGAAGGGAGGGAGGAAGTACTAGAGATATGTCAATGAGGATATAGATTAAGAAAGGAAGGGAGGGAAGGAAGAGGGAGGAAGGAAGGAGGTAGGTAAGAAATGAAAGCCAGAGAGAGATAGACAGACAGAGAGAGAGAGAGAGAGAGAGAGAGAGAGAGAGAGAGAGAGAGTAGTGTTATGCGATGACTGTATCTAAAAATCACATATAATATCGTCCAAGATTTATTTATTTCTAACTCGCCTCAAATGCGCACTGTAGGCAAGCTGAAGTCATTGCCCTAAATAAATCATTGCTATTATGAGAGACACAGGGATACGCAGGGCAATCAGAGGTACAACCTCGTCTCGCCTCACTGATGAACCGATTTTCTCTCTCGCGTCAACCAACACCACTTCTCATGTACTGATGACGATTTAATATTCATCGCAAAATTAAATATCGATTCGGATACTTACCATCCAAAATTCGTTTTGGCCCATGGAGGACAGGGGGAGCGTACTGGAGGGGAGGGTGGCTGTCTGGTTCCACCCGGGGCTCAGGGCGGGGATTGGGCAGCAAGTCCCGCTCCTCCTTTACCTCCTTATTAAGATATGATCGTCCACTTCCAGCCCCTCACACCTAACAAGAGGCCATCGTTAACACTACGCACCAACCACCAGATACTGCCACCACTGGGGCCCTGATGGGGGCCTCCCCCATCACGGGCTCCTCCTTCCGTGACAGTGTTTGGTGAATTGTGTGTAGTAGTTCATCAAAATTAGCGTTCAGGACCTAACTACAAAGGAGTAAATTGGCCTCCATCATGCCCCAGACACTGCCATGCGAGGGAACTCTTTTGGGGAGAAGAGTGCGCCTTCCATGGCAGTGACTGGTGAGTTTGTCAAAATTGGCTTTCTGATGACCTCTTGTTCAGTGTGAGGGGCTGGAGGGTTGCAGCGCCACTGTCTCCACACTTAGTGAAAACTTGCTTTGTTTAATGCGATTCCCGCGTCGTCATCGTAAAACTCGCTTCGTTTAATGTGATTCCTGCGTCGTCATCGTGAAATTCACTTCGTTTAATGTGATTCCCGCGTCGTTATCGTGAAACTCGCTTCGTTATCGTGAAAATCGCAACGTTATCGTGAAACTCGCTTCGTTTAATGTGATTCCCGCGTCGTTATCGTGAAAATTGCTTCGTTATCGTGAAAACCGCATCGTTATTATGAAACTCGCTTCGTTTAAATTGATTCCCGCGTCTTATTGAAAATTGCATCGTTATCGTGAAAACTGCATCGTTATCGTGAAATCCGCTTCGTTATCGTGAAAATCGCATCGTTATCGGCACCGGCATCGTTTATTTATTTATTTATTTATTTTAATCTGTTTACTCATTTGTCTTTCTATTACTTTATTTTTTATATTTATTTATATTTATTTATTTCATTTTCCTTTTATTCATTTATTTTGGTTAACGGGAAACCTCAACCTGCAGCTGACAGACATTTTGGGCAACATGACACGCTGATAAATACTCAAAAGACACATTTCTGATAAAGTCGTTTGTTTTTTTAATATTGTTGTCTGTGCATATAGAGTGCTTGTCATGCATTTTAGTATTATGATACGTAGAAATGTAAAAACTCATGTAAAACACTTTTCTCGTAATGTCCTTTCGTTTCCCCACACAGAGTACTTTGCGTGCAGTTTTGCATTGTTCTACATAACAAGCTAAACCCATTCAAATGACTCGTTTTTGGGATAGTTATACTGTTTTTCCATGAAGAATTTTTCTGGAAGCGTTTCAGCGTTTTGGTACTTATGTAGCTCAAAAAAAAAAAGAAAAGATAGGTTTTTGGTAATGTTGCTTTGTTTTCCTATATAGGGTGCTTTTCATGTTTTATCAATTTGTGCCTAGCCCGCTCATAAACACTTCAGAAACATGTTTCGGGAAATATCGTTTCCTTTCCTCATATACAAATGTTTTGCGTTCATTTTGGCGATTGGGTACTTAAGAGTGTGAAAATAAACTTTTTTGTAATATTTTCTCTTTCTTCATATAGAGTACTATTCATATGTTTTTCCATTGTGGTACCTAAGAATCTTAAAAATTCTTATAGCACTCGTTTCTAGTAATGTCTTTTCATTTCCTCATATAAAGTACTTTCCATATATGTTGGCGTTTATGTAGGTAATAAACTGAAAAACACTCACAATATTTGTTTTTTGGTAATAAAAGAGTGTTTTCATTTTTTTATATATATTTTTTTTTGCGTTTTGGTATGTAAGTAACTGAAAACACTCAAAAGACACGTTTTTTGTAATGTTATTTTGTATTCCCATATACGGTGCTTTCCATAATTTTTAGCGTTTTGGTGCCTAACACGCTCATAAAATCTTAAAAGATATATTTTTAGAATTCTCGTTTCCTTTACCCATGCCTAACACATACACATTTTTGGTAATATTATTCTGTTTCTCCATATAGAGTGCTATTCATGCCTTTTAGCATTATGATACCTAAGAAGCTCAAAAGCTCTTATAATACACGCTTATCGTAATGTTCCTTCATTTCCCCGTATAGATTACTCCCCTTGGATTTTGGCATTTTTTACGAGAAAGAAAAAAAAAAAAGCAAAATGCTTGTTTCTGGTAATGCTCTTGTGTTTCTCCATAAAGAGCGATTTGCATTTTTTAAGCTTTTTGGAAATAGGTCAAAAGACACAATTTTGGTAATGATGTCTTGTGTTCCAATAGACAGTGATTTTTTTGCTTTTAAGTGTTTTGTTAACTAATACGCACATCAGTACTCAAAAGACACGTTTCTGGAAATGTTGTTTCCTTTGCCCATATTGAATGTTTTTTTTGTTTTTTTTTATGGATTTTTTTCCGTTTTATCACCTAATAGTGTGAAATACCTTCAAAATACTCTTTTTATTCATGTTCATGCTATTCATGTTTTTTTTTTTGTACCTATGAAGCTTAAAACACTCATAATACACGTTCCTCGTAGTGTTTTTTTTTTTTTTTTATTTCTTCATATAAAGTACTTTTCATTCATTTTGACGTTTTTCTACGTAATAAGCTAAAAATACTAAAAATATTTGATTTTAGTAATGTTATTCTGTTTCTTCAAAAAAAAAATGCGTTTTGCTTACGTTTTACCGTTTTGGTACTTTAAGTAGCTGAAAAGCTCTCATAAGACACGTTTTTGGTAATACTGATTTGTTTTCCCGTATTGGGAGTTTTCTATGTATTTTAACGTTTTGGTACTTAACAATCTCATAAACACATATTCCTAAAGATATATTCCTGTCTTTTCATTTTTTATTAGTGGGTACTTTACGTGCATTTTGGCGTTTTGGTATTTAAAAATATGAAAAAAAAAAAAAACACTCAAAACAAATTTCTGTTTCTCCATATAGATTGTAATTCACGCGTTTCAGCGTTTTGTTACATAAGGTCAAAAACACTCATGATACACGTTTCTCATAATGTTTTTTTGTTTCTCTAAATGAGGTACTTTCCATGCAATTTGGCTTAAAAACACGTAAAATACACGATTTTCGTAGTCATTGATTTCAATAAATGCCGTTTTCTATACGTATTATCGTTTTGGTACATAACTAGCTTAATAACCCTGTTTTCTTACGTAATAAGTTAAAAACACGATTTTCGTAGAGTCATTGTGTTTTTCAATAAATGGCGTTTTCCATACGTATTATCGTGTTGGAACAAGTTAAAAACACTAAAATGTTTGTTTTTTTGAAATATTATTACTTTTTTCACCATAAAGGGAGTTTCCTATGCGTTTTAGCGTTTTGGTGCGAAAAAAAGTTTAAAAACAATCAAAGGATACTTTATTTTTCATAATGTTGCTTTCTATATCCTTACAAGGTGATTTTCATGGTTTTCACCGTTTTGGTGTCTTAAACAATTTGAAAAAATAAAATAAAAGACATATTTCTTGTAATTTCGTTTTCTTTCTACATATAAAAGGCTTTAGAAGCATAATTTTGGCGTATTGCTCCCTAACAATTTGAAAATCACTCAGAATACACGTTTTTGTTAATGTTGTTCTATTTTTCCACATAGGCTGCTATTCATGCGTTTTAGCGTTTTGGTACTTAGATAGCTCAAAAAACTCACAATACACTTTCCTCGTAATGTCTTTTCGTTTCCCCTTATATGATATTTTGCAAACACTTTTTTTTCTACGCAAAAAAAAAAAAAAAAAACTCAAAAACACTGAAAATACTTGTTTCTGGTAAAGTTATTCTATTTTTCCGTAAAAGGTGTTTTCCATGCATTTTAGTGTTTTGATACGTAAGAAGCTCAAAAACGCTAAAAAGAGACGTTTTTGTTAATGTTGTTTGGTTTTCTCATATAGGGTGCTTTCCATACTTTTCTAGCGTTTTTGTGACTAGCATATTCATAAGCATAAGGCACGTTTCTGGAAATCTCGTTTTGATACGTAAGTAGCTCAAAAAAGCTAAAAAGAGACGTTTTTTGGTAATGTTTCGTTTTCCATATAAAGTGCATTCCGTGATTTTTAGCATTTTGATGGGTAACACTCTCAGAAAAACAAAAGACAAAGACGTGTCGTTTCCTTTCCACAAATAGGTTGCTTTCCATTCATTTTCGCGTTTTGGTGTGGTTTTGGTTTTTGGCTTTTCGTTTCCCATTTAGGATACTTTAAATGCATTTGGGGTTTTCTTGATAACGAGATAAAAAAAAAAAAATTAAAATACTTAATTTTGGTAATGATATTCTGTTTCTTGATAAATGAGGTTTTGCATGCGTTTTTAGCTTTTTGGTACGTAAGATGTTCAAAAACACTCAAAGGACACGTTTTTTGTAATATTTTGTATCCCCATATATCGTCATTTATATGTCTTTTAGCGTTTTTGTGCTTAATAAGCTTAAAAACACTCAAAAGACACGTTTCTAGTACTGTCGATTCGTTTCTCCATATAGTGATCTTTGTAAATATTTTGACGATTTGGTTTTTAACAATGTGAAAACACTCGAAACAGATTTTTTTATGTTGTTCAGTTTTTCCATATATATTAATTCGTTTTCGCGTTTTGGTATCTAAGAAGCTTAAAAAACAATCATTATAAACGTTTCTCGTAATGTCTTTTCGACTCCCTATTAAGCGTACTTAGCATGCATTTTCTCGATCTTCTACACAAGAAGCTCAAAAGCACTCAAAAAAAAAAACGTATTTTTTGGTAATGTTATTCTGTTTCTTTTGTAAATGGTGTTTTCCATGGATATTCATTTTATCGTATGCAAAAACTTTAAAATACTCAACAGACGCGTTTTTCTTAATATATATATATATATATATATATATATATATATATATATATATATATATATATATATATATATATATATATATATATATATATATATATATATATATATATATATATATATATATATATATTTTTTTTTTTTTTTTTTTTTTTTTTTTTTTTTTTTTATGTAGGAAGGATACTGGCCAAGGGCAACAAAAATCTAATAAAAAAAAAATGCCCACTGAAATGCCAGTCCCTTAAAAGGGTCAAAGCAGTGGTCAAATTGGTGGATAAGTGTCTTGAAACCTCCCTCTTGTAGGAATTCAAGTCATAGGAAGGTGGAAATACAGAAGCAGGCAAGGAGTTCCAGAGTTTACCAGAGAAAGGGATGAATGATTGAGAATACTGGTTAACTCTTGCGTTAGAGAGGTGGACAGAATAGGAGTGAGAGAAAGAAGAAAGTCTTGTGCAGCGAGGCCGCGGAAAGAGGGGAGGCATGCAGTTAGCAAGATCAGAAGAGCAGTTAGCATGAAAATAGCGGTAGAAGACAGCTAGAGATGCAACATTGCGGCGGTGAGAGAGAGGCTGAAGACAGTCAGTTAGAGGAGAGGAGTTGATGAGACGAAAAGCTTTTGATTCCACCCTGTCTAGAACAGCAGTATGAGTGGAACCCCCCCAGACATGTGAAGCATACTCCATACATGGACGGATAAGGCCCTTGTACAGAGTTAGCAGCTGGGGGGGTGAGAAAAACTGGCGGAGACGTCTCAGAACACCTAACTTCATAGAAGCTGTTTTAGCTAGAGATGAGATGTGAAGTTTCCTGTTCAGATTATAAGTAAAGGACAGACCGAGGATGTTCAGTGTAGAAGAGGGGGACAGTTGAGTGTCATTGAAGAAGAGGGGATAGTTGTCTGGAAGATTGTGTCGAGTTGATAGATGGAGGAATTGAGTTTTTGAGACATTGAACAATACCAAGTTTGCTCTGCCCCAATCAGAAATTTTAGAAAGATCAGAAGTCAGGCGTTCTGTGGCTTCCCTGCGTGATATGTTTACCTCCTGAAGGGTTGGACGTCTATGAAAAGACGTGGAAAAGTGCAGGGTGGTATCATCAGCATAAGAGTGGATAGGACAAGAAGTTTGGTTTAGAAGATCATTAATGAATAATAAGAAGAGAGTGGGTGACAGGACAGAACCCTGAGGAACACCACTGTTAATAGATTTAGGAGAAGAACAGTGACCGTCTACTACAGCAGCAATAGAACGGTCAGAAAGGAAACTTGAGATGAAGTTACAGAGAGAAGGATAGAAACCGTAGGAGGGTAGTTTGGAAATCAAAGCTTTGTGCCAGACTCTATCAAAGGCTTTTGATATGTCCAAGGCAACAGCAAAAGTTTCACCAAAGTCTCTAAAAGAGGATGACCAAGACTCAGTAAGGAAAGCCAGAAGATCACCAGTAGAGCGGCCTTGACGGAACCCATACTGGCGATCAGATAGAAGGTTGTGAAGTGATAGATGTTTAAGAATCTTCCTGTTGAGGATAGATTCAAAAACTTTAGATAAGCAGGAAATTAAAGCAATAGGACGGTAGTTTGAGGGATTAGAGCGGTCATCCTTTTTAGGAACAGGTTGAATGTAGGCAAACTTCCAGCAAGAAGGAAAGGTAGATATTGACAGACAGAGCTGAAAGAGTTTGACTAGGCAAGGTGCAAGCACGGAGGCACAGTTTCGGAGAACAATAGGAGGGACCCCATCAGGTCCATAAGCCTTCCGAGGGTTTAGGCCAGCGAGGGCATGGAAAACATCATTACGAAGAATTTTAATACGTGGCATGAAGTAGTCAGAGGGTGGAGGAGAGGGAGGAACAAGCCCAGAATCGTCCAAGGTAGAGTTTTTAGCAAAGGTTTGAGCAAAGAGTTCAGCTTTAGAAATAGATGTGATAGCAGTGGTGCCATCTGGTTGAAGTAGAGGAGGGAAAGAAGAAGAAGCAAAGTTATTGGAGACATTTTTGGCTAGATGCCAGAAATCACGAGGGGAATTAGATCTTGAAAGGTTTTGACATTTTCTGTTAATGAAGGAGTTTTTGGCTAGTTGGAGAACAGACTTGGCATGGTTCCGGGCAGAAATATAAAGTGCATGAGATTCTGGTGAAGGAAGGCTTAAGTACCTTTTGGTGGCCACCTCTCTATCATGTATAGCACGAGAACAAGCTGTGTTAAACCAAGGTTTAGAAGGTTTAGGACGAGAAAAAGAGTGAGGAATGTACGCCTCCATGCCAGACACTATCACCTCTGTTATGCGCTCAGCACACAAAGACGGGTCTCTGACATGGAAGCAGTAGTCATTCCAAGGAAAATCAGCAAAATACCGCCTCAGGTCCCCCCAACTAGCAGAGGCAAAACGCCAGAGGCACCTTCGCTTAGGGGGATCCTGAGGAGGGATTGGAGTGATAGGACAAGATAAAGATATGAGATTGTGATCGGAGGAGCCCAACGGAGAAGAAAGGGTGACAGCATAAGCAGAAGGATTAGAGGTCAGGAAAAGGTCAAGAATGTTGGGCGTATCTCCAAGACGGTCAGGAATACGAGTAGGGTGTTGCACCAATTGCTCTAGGTCATGGAGGATAGCAAAGTTGTAGGCTAGTTCACCAGGATGGTCAGTGAAGGGAGAGGAAAGCCAAAGCTGGTGGTGAACATTGAAGTCTCCAAGAATGGAGATCTCTGCAAAAGGGAAGAGGGTCAGAATGTGCTCCACTTTGGAAGTTAAGTAGTCAAAGAATTTCTTATAGTCAGAGGAGTTAGGAGAGAGGTATACAGCACAGATAAATTTAGTATGAGAATGACTTGTGTAGTCGTAGCCAGATGGTGGAAAACTCGGAAGATTCAAGAGCGTGGGCACGAGAGCAGGTTAAGTCATTGCGCACATAAACGCAGCATCCAGCTTTGGATCGAAAATGAGGATAGAGAAAGTAGGAGGGAACAGAAAAGGGGCTACTGTCAGTTGCCTCAGACACCTGAGTTTCAGTGAGGAAAAGAAGATGAGGTTTAGAAGAGGAGAGGTGGTGTTCTACAGATTGAAAATTAGATCTTAGACCGCGAATGTTGTAGAAGTTAATGAAGAAAAAGTTGAGGGGGGTGTCAAGACACTTAGGGTCGTCGACGGAAAGGCAGTCCGACCTGGGGACATTTATGGTCCCCTCCCCAGATGGGGACTCCGAGGCTGGTGTAGGAGTCGCCATGATTTTAAAATTTTTGGAGTGAAGGGTGTGTGTGTTATTAGGTGCTTGTAGTTTTGTGTGGAGGAAGAGAGTTGTCTTTAGAGGGCAGGCTGTGACTACCCCCTTGTGTTGTGAGACACAAAGGGAAACGTTCAGTGAGGTCACAGCTGGGTTTAATGATAAGTTCACAGCACCCCCTGAACAGTGCTTTAGACCTCACTGGGAGTAATTATCGTTTCGGCAGGTGTCTACTGCCTCCTCCTATATATATATATATATATATATATATATATATATATATATATATATATATATATATATATATATATATATATATATATATATATATATATATATATATATATATATATATATATATATATATATATATATATATATATATATATATATATATATATATATATATATATTCTTTTCTGCCATCATATCGGGTGATTTCCAGGCTTTTTAGCGTTTTGGTGCCTAACATGCTTAAAAAAACAATCAAAAGACACATTTCTGATAATTTCGTTTCATTTGACCATATAGATAGCTCTGCACACATTTTGGCGTTTTGATACCTAATAAAATGAAAACATTCAAAATACACTATTTTGGTAATGTTTTGTTTCTTCATTTAGAGTGATATTCGTGCGTGTTAGCAAGATGGTACTTAAGTAGCTCAAAAACTCTTATGATACACGTCTCTCGTAATGTCTTTTCTTTTCCTTATATGGAATACTTTACATGCATTTTATTATTTTTCTACATAACAAGCTCAAAACACTCAAAACACACGATTTTTGGTGAAATTAAACTCTTTTACCGTGAGCTTTGGCGATTTGGTAGATAAGTAGCTGAAAAACACTGAAAGAAGATGTTTTCTAGAAAACAGGAAAATGTATGCAAAGTACCTTAATTGGTGAAAAAAAGCAATATTACCGGAAACGTGGATTATATGACTTTTTGACATTCTCAGGTAACAAAATGCTAAAAAGCGTGAATGGCACTCCATATGTAGAAGCTGCTTAACATTACCAAAAACGTATTTTGAGTATTTTTACAATGATAGGTACCAAAACGCCAAACTGCATACAACGCATATCATATGAGGAAACGAAAGGAGATAACCAGAAAGGTGTCTTTTCAGTGTTTTTTAGTGTTTTAAACACAAAAACGCCAAAATTCATAGAATGTAACCGTATTGGGATATAAAACAGTAATACGAAAAATATGTTTTTTGAGTGTTTCGTGTTTTTTTTTTTAAGGTGTTTATTACCAAAAACAAAACATAAAAAACGTTGTCTTTTTAGAGTTTTTGAGCGTGTTAGACGCCCAAACGCTTAAAAGAATGGAAGTAACCCTATAAGGGTATATAAAAAACATTACGAAATAAGTGCCTTTTGAGTCTCTTCTTACGTACCATAACGCTAAAACGCATGCAAAACACCATTTCTAGAGAAAAACAATAACCCTAACAAAAAACACGTTTTTTGAGATTTCATTGATTTTCTTAATACAAAAACGCAAAAAAAAATCCATTCTAAGTACCCTAGGTGGGAAAAAGAGAGGACATTACAAGAGACGTGTATTATGAGCTTGAACGCATTAATAGCATTCTTTAAGGAGAAACAGAACAAAATTATGAAAGCGTGTATTTTGAGTTTTTTTCACATTCTTAGGAACAAAACGCCAAAATGAATTAAATTACCATCTAAGAAAAAAAAAAAGACATTCCAAAAAACACGTCTTTAAAGTGTTTAGGGACCAAAACACTAAACAGCATATAAAACTTTTTGTTTTATGGTAAAGCAAAACAACAACACCAAAAACATCTTCTTTCAGTGTTTTTCAGCTACTTATCTACCAAATCGCCAAAGCTCACGGTAAAAGAGTTTAATTTCACCAAAAATCGTGTGTTTTGAGTGTTTTGAGCTTGTTATGTAGAAAAATAATAAAATGCATGTAAAGTATTCCATATAAGGAAAAGAAAAGACATTACGAGAGACGTGTATCATAAGAGTTTTTGAGCTACTTAAGTACCATCTTGCTAACACGCACGAATATCACTCTAAATGAAGAAACAAAACATTACCAAAATAGTGTATTTTGAATGTTTTCATTTTATTAGGTATCAAAACGCCAAAATGTGTGCAGAGCTATCTATATGGTCAAATGAAACGAAATTATCAGAAATGTGTCTTTTGATTGTTTTTTTAAGCATGTTAGGCACCAAAACGCTAAAAAGCCTGGAAATCACCCGATATGATGGCAGAAAAGAATATATATATATATATATATATATATATATATATATATATATATATATATATATATATATATATATATATATATATATATATATATATATATATATATATATATATATATATATATATATATATATATATATATATATATATATATATAGGAGGAGGCAGTAGACACCTGCCGAAACGATAATTACTCCCAGTGAGGTCTAAAGCACTGTTCAGGGGGTGCTGTGAACTTATCATTAAACCCAGCTGTGACCTCACTGAACGTTTCCCTTTGTGTCTCACAACACAAGGGGGTAGTCACAGCCTGCCCTCTAAAGACAACTCTCTTCCTCCACACAAAACTACAAGCACCTAATAACACACACACCCTTCACTCCAAAAATTTTAAAATCATGGCGACTCCTACACCAGCCTCGGAGTCCCCATCTGGGGAGGGGACCATAAATGTCCCCAGGTCGGACTGCCTTTCCGTCGACGACCCTAAGTGTCTTGACACCCCCCTCAACTTTTTCTTCATTAACTTCTACAACATTCGCGGTCTAAGATCTAATTTTCAATCTGTAGAACACCACCTCTCCTCTTCTAAACCTCATCTTCTTTTCCTCACTGAAACTCAGGTGTCTGAGGCAACTGACAGTAGCCCCTTTTCTGTTCCCTCCTACTTTCTCTATCCTCATTTTCGATCCAAAGCTGGATGCTGCGTTTATGTGCGCAATGACTTAACCTGCTCTCGTGCCCACGCTCTTGAATCTTCCGAGTTTTCCACCATCTGGCTACGACTACACAAGTCATTCTCATACTAAATTTATCTGTGCTGTATACCTCTCTCCTAACTCCTCTGACTATAAGAAATTCTTTGACTACTTAACTTCCAAAGTGGAGCACATTCTGACCCTCTTCCCTTTTGCAGAGATCTCCATTCTTGGAGACTTCAATGTTCACCACCAGCTTTGGCTTTCCTCTCCCTTCACTGACCATCCTGGTGAACTAGCCTACAACTTTGCTATCCTCCATGACCTAGAGCAATTGGTGCAACACCCTACTCGTATTCCTGACCGTCTTGGAGATACGCCCAACATTCTTGACCTTTTCCTGACCTCTAATCCTTCTGCTTATGCTGTCACCCTTTCTTCTCCGTTGGGCTCCTCCGATCACAATCTCATATCTTTATCTTGTCCTATCACTCCAATCCCTCCTCAGGATCCCCCTAAGCGAAGGTGCCTCTGGCGTTTTGCCTCTGCTAGTTGGGGGGACCTGAGGCGGTATTTTGCTGATTTTCCTTGGAATGACTACTGCTTCCATGTCAGAGACCCGTCTTTGTGTGCTGAGCGCATAACAGAGGTGATAGTGTCTGGCATGGAGGCGTACATTCCTCACTCTTTTTCTCGTCCTAAACCTTCTAAACCTTGGTTTAACACAGCTTGTTCTCGTGCTATACATGATAGAGAGGTGGCCACCAAAAGGTACTTAAGCCTTCCTTCACCAGAATCTCATGCACTTTATATTTCTGCCCGGAACCATGCCAAGTCTGTTCTCCAACTAGCCAAAAACTCCTTCATTAACAGAAAATGTCAAAACCTTTCAAGATCTAATTCCCCTCGTGATTTCTGGCATCTAGCCAAAAATGTCTCCAATAACTTTGCTTCTTCTTCTTTCCCTCCTCTACTTCAACCAGATGGCACCACTGCTATCACATCTATTTCTAAAGCTGAACTCTTTGCTCAAACCTTTGCTAAAAACTCTACCTTGGACGATTCTGGGCTTGTTCCTCCCTCTCCTCCACCCTCTGACTACTTCATGCCACGTATTAAAATTCTTCGTAATGATGTTTTCCATGCCCTCGCTGGCCTAAACCCTCGGAAGGCTTATGGACCTGATGGGGTCCCTCCTATTGTTCTCCGAAACTGTGCCTCCGTGCTTGCAGCTTGCCTAGTCAAACTCTTTCAGCTCTGTCTGTCAATATCTACCTTTCCTTCTTGCTGGAAGTTTGCCTACATTCAACCTGTTCCTAAAAAGGATGACCGCTCTAATCCCTCAAACTACCGTCCTATTGCTTTAATTTCCTGCTTATCTAAAGTTTTTGAATCTATCCTCAACAGGAAGATTCTTAAACATCTATCACTTCACAACCTTCTATCTGATCGCCAGTATGGGTTCCGTCAAGGCCGCTCTACTGGTGATCTTCTGGCTTTCCTTACTGAGTCTTGGTCATCCTCTTTTAGAGACTTTGGTGAAACTTTTGCTGTTGCCTTGGACATATCAAAAGCCTTTGATAGAGTCTGGCACAAAGCTTTGATTTCCAAACTACCCTCCTACGGTTTCTATCCTTCTCTCTGTAACTTCATCTCAAGTTTCCTTTCTGACCGTTCTATTGCTGCTGTAGTAGACGGTCACTGTTCTTCTCCTAAATCTATTAACAGTGGTGTTCCTCAGGGTTCTGTCCTGTCACCCACTCTCTTCTTATTATTCATTAATGATCTTCTAAACCAAACTTCTTGTCCTATCCACTCTTATGCTGATGATACCACCCTGCACTTTTCCACGTCTTTTCATAGACGTCCAACCCTTCAGGAGGTAAACATATCACGCAGGGAAGCCACAGAACGCCTGACTTCTGATCTTTCTAAAATTTCTGATTGGGGCAGAGCAAACTTGGTATTGTTCAATGTCTCAAAAACTCAATTCCTCCATCTATCAACTCGACACAATCTTCCAGACAACTATCCCCTCTTCTTCAATGACACTCAACTGTCCCCCTCTTCTACACTGAACATCCTCGGTCTGTCCTTTACTTATAATCTGAACAGGAAACTTCACATCTCATCTCTAGCTAAAACAGCTTCTATGAAGTTAGGTGTTCTGAGACGTCTCCGCCAGTTTTTCTCACCCCCCCAGCTGCTAACTCTGTACAAGGGCCTTATCCGTCCATGTATGGAGTATGCTTCACATGTCTGGGGGGGTTCCACTCATACTGCTGTTCTAGACAGGGTGGAATCAAAAGCTTTTCGTCTCATCAACTCCTCTCCTCTAACTGACTGTCTTCAGCCTCTCTCTCACCGCCGCAATGTTGCATCTCTAGCTGTCTTCTACCGCTATTTTCATGCTAACTGCTCTTCTGATCTTGCTAACTGCATGCCTCCCCTCTTTCCGCGGCCTCGCTGCACAAGACTTTCTTCTTTCTCTCACTCCTATTCTGTCCACCTCTCTAACGCAAGAGTTAACCAGTATTCTCAATCATTCATCCCTTTCTCTGGTAAACTCTGGAACTCCTTGCCTGCTTCTGTATTTCCACCTTCCTATGACTTGAATTCCTACAAGAGGGAGGTTTCAAGACACTTATCCACCAATTTGACCACTGCTTTGACCCTTTTAAGGGACTGGCATTTCAGTGGGCATTTTTTTTTTATTAGATTTTTGTTGCCCTTGGCCAGTATCCTTCCTACATAAAAAAAAAAAAAAAAAAAAAAAATATATATATATATATATATATATATATATATATATATATATATATATATATATATATATATATATATATATATATATATATATATATATATATATATATATATATATATATATATATATATATATATATATATATATTAAGAAAAACGCGTCTGTTGAGTATTTTAAAGTTTTTGCATACGATAAAATGAATATCCATGGAAAACACCATTTACAAAAGAAACAGAATAACATTACCAAAAAATACGTTTTTTTTTTTGAGTGCTTTTGAGCTTCTTGTGTAGAAGATCGAGAAAATGCATGCTAAGTACGCTTAATAGGGAGTCGAAAAGACATTACGAGAAACGTTTATAATGATTGTTTTTTAAGCTTCTTAGATACCAAAACGCGAAAACGAATTAATATATATGGAAAAACTGAACAACATAAAAAAATCTGTTTCGAGTGTTTTCACATTGTTAAAAACCAAATCGTCAAAATATTTACAAAGATCACTATATGGAGAAACGAATCGACAGTACTAGAAACGTGTCTTTTGAGTGTTTTTAAGCTTATTAAGCACAAAAACGCTAAAAGACATATAAATGACGATATATGGGGATACAAAATATTACAAAAAACGTGTCCTTTGAGTGTTTTTGAACATCTTACGTACCAAAAAGCTAAAAACGCATGCAAAACCTCATTTATCAAGAAACAGAATATCATTACCAAAATTAAGTATTTTAATTTTTTTTTTTTTTATCTCGTTATCAAGAAAACCCCAAATGCATTTAAAGTATCCTAAATGGGAAACGAAAAGCCAAAAACCAAAACCACACCAAAACGCGAAAATGAATGGAAAGCAACCTATTTGTGGAAAGGAAACGACACGTCTTTGTCTTTTGTTTTTCTGAGAGTGTTACCCATCAAAATGCTAAAAATCACGGAATGCACTTTATATGGAAAACGAAACATTACCAAAAAACGTCTCTTTTTAGCTTTTTTGAGCTACTTACGTATCAAAACGAGATTTCCAGAAACGTGCCTTATGCTTATGAATATGCTAGTCACAAAAACGCTAGAAAAGTATGGAAAGCACCCTATATGAGAAAACCAAACAACATTAACAAAAACGTCTCTTTTTAGCGTTTTTGAGCTTCTTACGTATCAAAACACTAAAATGCATGGAAAACACCTTTTACGGAAAAATAGAATAACTTTACCAGAAACAAGTATTTTCAGTGTTTTTGAGTTTTTTTTTTTTTTTTTTGCGTAGAAAAAAAAGTGTTTGCAAAATATCATATAAGGGGAAACGAAAAGACATTACGAGGAAAGTGTATTGTGAGTTTTTTGAGCTATCTAAGTACCAAAACGCTAAAACGCATGAATAGCAGCCTATGTGGAAAAATAGAACAACATTAACAAAAACGTGTATTCTGAGTGATTTTCAAATTGTTAGGGAGCAATACGCCAAAATTATGCTTCTAAAGCCTTTTATATGTAGAAAGAAAACGAAATTACAAGAAATATGTCTTTTATTTTATTTTTTCAAATTGTTTAAGACACCAAAACGGTGAAAACCATGAAGATCACCTTGTAAGGATATAGAAAGCAACATTATGAAAAATAAAGTATCCTTTGATTGTTTTTAAACTTTTTTTCGCACCAAAACGCTAAAACGCATAGGAAACTCCCTTTATGGTGAAAAAAGTAATAATATTTCAAAAAAACAAACATTTTAGTGTTTTTAACTTGTTCCAACACGATAATACGTATGGAAAACGCCATTTATTGAAAAACACAATGACTCTACGAAAATCGTGTTTTTAACTTATTACGTAAGAAAACAGGGTTATTAAGCTAGTTATGTACCAAAACGATAATACGTATAGAAAACGGCATTTATTGAAATCAATGACTACGAAAATCGTGTATTTTACGTGTTTTTAAGCCAAATTGCATGGAAAGTACCTCATTTAGAGAAACAAAAAAACATTATGAGAAACGTGTATCATGAGTGTTTTTGACCTTATGTAACAAAACGCTGAAACGCGTGAATTACAATCTATATGGAGAAACAGAAATTTGTTTTGAGTGTTTTTTTTTTTTTTCATATTTTTAAATACCAAAACGCCAAAATGCACGTAAAGTACCCACTAATAAAAAATGAAAAGACAGGAATATATCTTTAGGAATATGTGTTTATGAGATTGTTAAGTACCAAAACGTTAAAATACATAGAAAACTCCCAATACGGGAAAACAAATCAGTATTACCAAAAACGTGTCTTATGAGAGCTTTTCAGCTACTTAAAGTACCAAAACGGTAAAACGTAAGCAAAACGCATTTTTTTTTTGAAGAAACAGAATAACATTACTAAAATCAAATATTTTTAGTATTTTTAGCTTATTACGTAGAAAAACGTCAAAATGAATGAAAAGTACTTTATATGAAGAAATAAAAAAAAAAAAAAAACACTACGAGGAACGTGTATTATGAGTGTTTTAAGCTTCATAGGTACAAAAAAAAAAACATGAATAGCATGAACATGAATAAAAAGAGTATTTTGAAGGTATTTCACACTATTAGGTGATAAAACGGAAAAAAATCCATAAAAAAAAACAAAAAAAACATTCAATATGGGCAAAGGAAACAACATTTCCAGAAACGTGTCTTTTGAGTACTGATGTGCGTATTAGTTAACAAAACACTTAAAAGCAAAAAAATCACTGTCTATTGGAACACAAGACATCATTACCAAAATTGTGTCTTTTGACCTATTTCCAAAAAGCTTAAAAAATGCAAATCGCTCTTTATGGAGAAACACAAGAGCATTACCAGAAACAAGCATTTTGCTTTTTTTTTTTTCTTTCTCGTAAAAAATGCCAAAATCCAAGGGGAGTAATCTATACGGGGAAATGAAGGAACATTACGATAAGCGTGTATTATAAGAGCTTTTGAGCTTCTTAGGTATCATAATGCTAAAAGGCATGAATAGCACTCTATATGGAGAAACAGAATAATATTACCAAAAATGTGTATGTGTTAGGCATGGGTAAAGGAAACGAGAATTCTAAAAATATATCTTTTAAGATTTTATGAGCGTGTTAGGCACCAAAACGCTAAAAATTATGGAAAGCACCGTATATGGGAATACAAAATAACATTACAAAAAACGTGTCTTTTGAGTGTTTTCAGTTACTTACATACCAAAACGCAAAAAAAAATATATATAAAAAAATGAAAACACTCTTTTATTACCAAAAAACAAATATTGTGAGTGTTTTTCAGTTTATTACCTACATAAACGCCAACATATATGGAAAGTACTTTATATGAGGAAATGAAAAGACATTACTAGAAACGAGTGCTATAAGAATTTTTAAGATTCTTAGGTACCACAATGGAAAAACA